>NC_056728.1:710745099-710960099 GCF_019279795.1 Protopterus annectens
TGTGTGTGTATGTGTGTTTATCAGGCCATATAAGTTTACTGAAGAAGAATACACCAAAAGTCATAGTATTGAATGCACAATGTTGAAGATAGTTAAAATGTTGAAATCAAAATACCTTCTCCCCTACATGTGTAGAGAGCTGAACTTGCCCCCCCCCTTCCCCGATCAATCTTAGCACTCCTTTCTGAGTTTTAGTGACAAGGGAGTGATGTTTGTATACATATATAGTACATGTATGCTACTTGTTGGTATTTTGAGTTCAGCATTGTAAAATGTCAAAATGTTGACATTTCAAGATTTTGCATTCCTTAGGTTCATAGGTTCATAGGTTCATACTAGGCTATCTGCCCTAGGGCATTTATAAGCCTAGCCAGAGTGTGTTTGGCTTTTGCCACCCATTTTAAATTAATTTTGCTATGCCCTTTTTCGAGGTTAGTATACTGTGCCTCTGTCTAACAGTGACACAGAGGTGATTCCCAGGGTAAACCTATGATCTCCCATCCACTCATCAACATTCCTCTTGAAGAGAGTCAATGAGGGACTCTGCCTAACCTGGACTGGGATTTTATTCCAGAGTGAAGGGAGCCTCTGGGTTATGAATCTGTCCCTCCAGCATGTCCTATTTATTTCAGTGCTGAGGTTCAAGTCTCTCGAGCATGTAGCTCGATGGGATTTGGATTTTCTGAGGTGCAGCATGTCCATTAATTCCGGGTTGGACATGGCTTTATACGTCAGGCACAGATCGCCTCTGAGCAGGCGGTATGCCACTGAGTAGAGCTGGAGTTTCTTTAACCGGGCATCATATGGCATCTGTTTGAGCAATTTGATCCTCTTGGTGAGGTACTTTTGCGGTCTTTCCAGTTGCTGCAGGTGTCTGGTAAGGTACATCGCAAAAGGGGCATTGTACTCAATTATGGGCCTGATGAGGGATGAGTAAAGAGGCACGATGACCTCCTCTGATCTAGATGTGAATCCCTTCATGATTAGGTGGGCTATATAAAATGTTTTTCTAACCACTTTGGCCACGTGGTTGTCAAATGAGAGATTGCTATCAACTTGGGTCCCCAGGTCCCTAATTACTTCTTCTGTACTTAATGGATTACCACCTATGTGGTAATTTGTGGGCACTTTGTTTTTGCCAAAGGGGATTACTATACACTTTTTGGCATTTAGCGGAAGCCATGGCTCTGGCAGCATTTGTCTGTTTCTATGAGGCCCTTTTGGAGGATGCTTGTGTCAGCTGGAGAGTCAATTATGGTGCCCAGTTTGCAGTCATCTTCAAACTTGGTCAGCCACAGTCCTTCCATGTTGGCCTGTACCACCGAGAAATATATACCGAACAAGAGAGGTCCCAGGACTGAGCCTTGTGGGACGCCACTTGTAACTGGTTTGGAGTCTGACATGACTCCAGCAATTCTAACCATGTGGGTTCTGTCCTTGATCCAGTTTGCAACCCATCTAGTGACATAGGGGTTTATATTTAAGCTGGTGAGCTTATCTATAATGCCCGAATGGGGTATTGTATCGAAGGCTTTTGCAAGGTCCAGGTAGGCTGTGTGGACCACCTTCCCCTCGTCAATGGCCTTGGTGACAGTTTCAAAGAAATCAACCAGGTTTAAGAGGCAGGATCTGCCCTTCACAAAGCCGAACTGGGTAGGATCCAGTGTCTGTAGGTCCCCAATATCTTTATTTATGAGGTCCATGATGATCCTTTCAATATCTTTGCAGACCAAACTAGTCAGGCTTATGGGGCGATAGTTTCCAGGATCCGTTGAGGCACCACCTGTATGGAGAGGGACCACTGTTGCTGTACACCACTCTTTGGGCACATATCCTGTAGTAAGGCTGAGATTGAACAGTAGTTTTATGTTTGGGTGTAGCTCTTCTTGGAGTTCATGTAGGACGCAGCCTGGGACACCGTCTGGTCCCATTGATGCTGTGTTTTTTGCTTTGGAGAGGGCGGCTCTTACCTGAGCATTTGAGATGTCAGGGGAGCAGCACTCTGCTCGGATAGATATTTGCCCTTTTGGTGGGGAGGGGGGGGGAGAAGTTTGTGCTGAACCTGTCAGCTAGGATGTTGGCAATGTCTGTGGGTTCAGTGTATTTTTTGTCATTTTGGACTAATTCTGAGCATATCTGGGAATTACCACCCAGGTTCCTAACATAACTAAAGAAAGCCTTGTGATTATCCTTAGTGTCCTGGGCAATTTTTCTCTCGAAGCTGGCCTTAGACAATTTTATGAGTGCCCGTAGTTTTTTGCTAATACTGATCAGTGATGCCTTCCCTTTTTGGGATTTTGCTTTATCATTTAGTAGCTTCCTCCTTCTATTGTATAGTTTGTTTATGGCTGGGGTCCACCAGACAGGACGTCTGCCTTTGGAGGATCGGGTCTTGGTTTTATTTGTGATCGCATGATCCATGCATTCCTGAAGGTGTTCATAGAATGCATTTATAAAGGATTCTGCGGTCTGGGCCATATTTTCCACAGGCCCGGGGACTTTGAAGGATTCCACCTCGGTTCTGAGGAGTGTGAAATTTGCTTTAGAGAAGTTTTTCACTGTGGTTTTCCGGGCAGGGGGTGGGGGTTGGGATGTGAATATCCAGTGAGATTAGTTTATGGTCTGATCTTACCAGTGAGGGATACACTTCTGATCTGGAGCATAGAGTCCCCATGTTGGTGATGATCAGATCCAGTATGTTTTCCCCTCTTGTGGGAGTGGTAACAAGTTGTTCCATAGCATTTGAGTTTATAAATTCTAGGAACCTTTGGGCTAGGGTGTTGGAGCTAGAGTAATGCTCCCAGTCTATGTTTGGGTAGTTGAAGTCGCCCAATATAATGGTGTTTGGAGAGACCTTCATATTTTCCAGTGTTCTCAGGAAGGCCGAGTGGGGTTCCTGGGTTTGGGAGGGTGGTCTGTAGCAGGCTATAAACTGGAAGGCAGTTTTATCCACTGTTAGTTGCACATGGATAGTCTCTGATGCTTCGTGCTTTGCCACCAACCTGAAGGTGTGGGTATCTTTGATGAATATTGATACTCCCCCTCCTTTTGTGGTTCGGTCCAAGTTTTGGGGCCGAAAAGCATGGTATGAGGTATAACCTGGTAGTGCTGGGGTGCTCTTGGGAGCCCTAAACCAGGTTTCTGTTACTGCACAGATATCGACGTTCTCCATGCTAAGGAGAGTTTCGAGTGCATGCATCTTGAGGTTTAGACTTCTGGCATTGAGTAGCATTACTCTTAGTTTCTTATCCCTTGTGATACCTATGGAGGTGGGTTTGTCTTTTGAGCCTTGCCTAAAAATGGCACTATGGGGGTAGCAAGAGCCTTTGCCAATATCCGAAAGCCCAGGTGTGACAGGTGCAAGCCGTCCCTAGCGAAGCATCGTGGCTTGTCGAGCATATCATCCCAAGCTGACAGGCATTGGATCCCCTTTGAATGACACCAGTACTTAAACCAATTGTTGAAATTGATCATCTTGTCTTCATATTGTGGCATCATTCTTGGTGAGGGTAAGATGCTACTCAAGGTCAGGGTCATACCGGCCTGGGCTACATGCTCAGAGAGCTCCTTTATGTCTCTTTTCATGTAGTCCAGGGAGGTACGTCTCAAGTCGTTCACACCAACATGGACAATGACTGAGTCATATTTGTACTTGTCTAGGAGTGACCTGAGTGCTTGTGTTATGTGGCGGATCCTAGTGCCCGACAGGCTGCTCACCGTGACCCTCTCCTTGTTCAAGGGGACATCCATGAGATCTTTTCTAGGTAGTGTATTTTGCTCAATTACCTGCAGGCATCAGTGTGGTGTGCCGTCTGCAGGGGTTGGGAGCAAGGTAGAAGGGTTCAAAGTCGTGCATCATTCAATTGTCATGTGAGGTTGGCTCAATAATATGGTCATACAGGAAAGACGCCTAGCAGGGGAAAGATATGCCACCTTTTCTTGTAGTAAAATAATCACGACTGCATGAGGCACTCGAAAAGTGAGAGGGTGGAATAAGACTACTGAGGCCGAAGCGTGTACTGCCATTGCAGCTGCAACTACTGCTTGTACACAGTGGGGTAAGGACTGTGCCACTGGGTCTAGATGTGATGAATAGTAAGCAATGGGGCATTGCTTGTCCCCATGCTGTTGTGTTAACACTGATGTCATATAACCTTGCTTACAATCTACAGTTTGGAAAAAACGTTTATGGTAGTTTGCTAATCCCAGAACTAATGAGGACGCTATTAACTGTTTCAGTTTGCAGAAAGCAGATTCTGCCTCTGGTGTCCATTGTAACAAATCCTGTGCTGCCATAGGCTTTTTATATATCAGGTCAGTCAGAGGTGCAGATTCCAAGGCATAGTTTGGAATCCAGCTCCGGCAAAAATTAGTTGTACCCAGGAAGGACATAATTTCCTTCTTGGTAGTGGGTTTTGGTGCTTGCAAAATTGCTACTTTTCTGTCCTCATCTAGTGTTCTCCCTTCTTTGGATATTACATATCCTAGGTATTTGACTTGTTTTTTTCCAAAGCTGCAGTTTATTTTTGTTTACCTTATGTCCTTCAGTGGCTAAAAATCATAATAGCGCTATGGTAACTTCTGTACAATCTTGCTGGGTGGGGGCCGCCAGCAAGATGTCATCAACATAAAGTAAAATCTGACTGCCTCTTGGTGGGGTAAATCCCGCCAAGTTGCTTGCCATTTCTTGTGAGAATATTGTTGGTCTTTCACAATACCCCTGTGGTAGTCGCGTATATGTATACCTTTTCCCTTGAAATGTGAATGCAAACCAATACTGGCTGTCTGGGTGTATTGGTATCGAAAAGAATGCATTGCTAATGTCTACCACAGAAAAATATTTCTGTTGAGGTTTTAAATCATTCAACAGGGTGTGTGGGTCTGGCACTGTAGGTGCCCTTGGTATTATTGCATCATTTACAGCTTGTAAATCTTGGACCATACGCCATTCTCCATTTGCTTTTTTAACAGGAAATAAGGGTGCATTACATGGTGAATCGGGAGATTCTACTAGTATCCCTCCTTCAAGTAAGGCTGCTATAATAGGCTTTATCCCTGCCTCTGCATCTTTTCTTAAGGGATACTGTCTTTTCTGTGGTCTAAATGCTGACTTTGGCGTGATAGTAACTGGTCCCGCTGCACAAATAAGTCCTACATCTGACTTTCCTGTTGGCCAGAGAGTTTCTGGTATATTTTGTAAGGCATTCTCTTCCTCCTTTAACAGGAGTGCTAATTAGCTGTCCTTGCTAGACTGCAAGTGTACAGCTGGGTTGGTCTGAGTTATCCAATTCAACTTCTGTATTTGTATTCCCTGTTCTGACAGTTCTAATTCTGTCCGTTTCTCCCATCTTGTGACTTTTTCTCCTAGGTCTGCCCATTCTATGTTTTTGTTCTTGGTTAAGCTAACATGTGGTAATCGATTAGATTTATAAAGTGTAAAGAACTCCTGGGGCAATGAACAGCTGGCTACACTGTTCCCTTCTGTGTCCCAGTACAGATTACGTAATATCAATATGTTTGCATGATTTTTAAACAATTCTTGCTCATATTCCTTGTCAGGTCCTGGTGTGTTGCAATAATATAGGGTACAGTGCAACAGGTGTTGTTTATCTATGTCAAGGGAGGGGAACTTGCTGATGGCTACATTCATTAATTCTTCGGTCACAGTCCCTGGACCAGTCATAACCAAGTCCTGGCTGTACCAATAAAATATTTCACCCTCCGACTGCACTGCAAAGGTATCAATTTGTTGCTGTGCTTCCATACCCTGCATGGTTGGGACTACTGCTATACCAAGTAGCTGCATGAGGTCTCTGCCCAAGAGGTTTACTGGGCATTTTGCAGAAACAACAATTTTGCTTTTCTGAGTCAATCCTGAAACCGGATCAGTTATTGCAATACTACGGGAGAGGCGCTCCCGATACAGCTGTCCATTAGCTGCTTTTACCAGTATGTAATCAGGTGACTCTGTTTTCTGGCAGTTTGGAGGGATGTATCAGGGTTCGTGATGCCCCTGAGTCACACAAGAATTTGACTTCCCCTCCCTTCTACCGAGAGTGTAACTTCTGGTTTTGTGTCTGCTAAATAGAGCTCCAAGCTCAATAAAGCTAGGTCTAATATTTCATTTTCTTCACTGTTACTATCTTCTTGCACTTCCTCTATTTCTTCTGTCACATCCTCTACTCCCTCTATCACATTCTCATTTGTCCATTCTCTGCTATCCCCTTCTAGTGATTCCTCACTACCATATAGTCAGTTCTCACCCTCCTTGTCTTCCGCGGTTGCCTTCTTATTTTTCCTGCAATCCTTTGCCAAGTGTCCCTTTTTACCGCATTTGAAACATTCACCCCTTTTCTTTCGCCCTTCAAAGTCCTCTGATCGCTGATCAGATTGTTTGTTTCCTTGTGCATTTTTCTTGCCCCTTTTCCTGGACTGTACTACATAAACTTCTGCTTCATCTTCTACAGAAAATACTTGCGCTTTCTTTTTCGTTTTGCTATTAAAATGCCTTTTGGCATGCCTAGCATATTCAAGTAATGACTATAACCTGCTTGTACGATGGTCTACCATGTGTTTTATAATAAAACTGCTTATGGGTGCAATACTGACTTTTAAAAATGCATTCTTTAACTGCTGTTCATATGGGGAATCTTGTGTTTGATCTTCAGGAACCTGCATTCCACAGTGATTATTAAAACATTCTAATAGTCTGGCATAATACCGGTCAATAGTTTCACCTTCTTGTTGGATGCATTGATTAATGCAAGTCCAGTCTGCCCTAGGCTTCCATTTTTCAGAGATGCAGTCTATAAGACCTTTTACTCTGTTGTCTAGTTCTGCGCTGCTATGTGGGAGGGATCTGTGTGCAGTGTCACGGGGATACCAGTTGCCACTAATCATGTGCCAATCTGGTCCCACAATTTGTCTAACTACTTTTTCTACCTCTTCTCCATTTAGGTTATAACTCAGCCTCATTCCTTGTAAATCTTCTGAGAATTTTCTAAAATTAACTTTTGGATGGGGAATTCCCTCAGTGGCTTTCCGGATATCTTCCGGAGTCCAGCGTCTATACACTAAAATAGTTGGGTCCTGATTGTCCTGACCTGTCTGAGGATTGGGTACTTCTATAAGTGGACATATTTCTTCTTTACTCATAGATTGTGAATTCTTAATCATTTGATATAATTCAATGCCTTCATTTGAGTTACCTGCCTATGTTCGAGACCTGGTTCCGATGGGATCTTTAATAAATGTTTTCATTTTCACAATGTCTCTATTTTCAGTGACAACAGGATATCATGGCAGTGGACTAACCTGTTCACTTGCGTCATATTCTGGTAAGGGAGGTGAAGGGGCTGATGCTATTACTAAGTTATTGTCCTCCTTATCTAAAAACACTGTTTTTGAATTGTTGTTCTTTTGTTCCCTACGGTTTACTTCCTCAATCCACCTGTGTGCCTGAGGAATTCCTAATTTGCGTTGCTTTTTTACCCGACCTTTGGAATCAGTTTTAAGCTGTTTGACAAGTTTGATAAGCGAAGATTTTTCTAATTTTCCGTCGAATTCATATTTATTAACCCATTTTGAATAATATTTAATATTGTTGGCACGTTGCGACTGCATGTATTTTGCGTCTTCTGTTAACGGCAGATTTTGGGGCCTTTTTGTGCAATTATTACCCATTTTGTTCTACCCTTTTGATCGTTATGTAACTTCTCTGATTTTTAACGTGGTACCATTGATTTTGTTATAGTCTCTTCAGAATGACTGCCTACCTATTCTGTTTCTCCTAATCTATGACAAGACAGTAATCTTTTCTGTCCCTGACTTGTAAAATACAGTCTTGACAAAAACAGTACAAATCTAGTCCCTGATCTAAAACAGAAAGCAGAAAAAAGTAGATTCACCTTACCTGAGCCCACGTGATTGATCACCAATTCGGAGACCCATCCTTCAGTCACAGATCAGAAAGTGTCTGGCCTCTTTTGTACGACAATTCAGTCGGAGGGCTTTTCATATAAGAAGAACCGATTTGGTTTCTTCCCCGTATGGTTTCAACCACCTGGCCCGTCTGATCCGAGGTGAAGAGAGGGTTCCGGCTTGAGGGACCAATCTGTCAAAGGAAAAAACTTCAAAGACCAATTCACGTAAGGTTCAAGTATGGCACCCTTTATTACTTGCAGCAAGGAGACAAAGCATGCAAATACAGGATTTGTCTAAATTACTAATGAGCAGTATGCTACTTTTATACAATTCTATGAAATGTTACTTTTCTATTGTTGACGTAGTTAGACACAGCTTTCTGTATTACTCTACAGAAAATGGTGCTTAGATTTCCTGCTGACATATTCAGATTTAAAACTCACTATGTGTTACATAGAAAATGTTTCTTAGATTTCCTGCTGACATGACTGGATTATTGTTGATTTACAAAAACATTTCAGAAAAACAACCTGGCCTTGGGGCTTATTTTTAGCCCATTACAAACTTTCTATTCTTCAATTGTGCAGTTCTAATATATATGTGTTACATTTTACCTAGATTCAAGGTACATTTCTAGCTTACGTACAGGTAATGCTGACTACGGTTTATACTTTCAAGCAGCCTTCATTTTCATTATCAATAGCTTCAGCAGCTGTGTACTTTCTCATGGCATAAGCAGAAAATCAATAACTCTTTGTTAAGTTTCATGACACTAGTAGAAAACACTTATTATTTTCATGACATTAGCAGAAATTAAATGCTTCTTGTTAATTTCCATGGCATAAGCAGATCATAGCTGCGCATATTTTCATGACATAAGCAGTATTGGAATGTCTCTAGTAGCTGTGCAGATTCATGCAGTGTGAACAGAATAAATGTATTAACCCTTTTAAACCTCAAATGCTAGTGCATGCATATTACTAATACATATTTTTCTAACAAATTGTATTTTGCAGACAAAGAGGAATTCAAATATATCCCTACTTGGACAACTTTCTTATTTAAGCAGAGACCAAAGACATTCTACTAAAGCATCGGGCGTTCATAAAAAGATTACTAATTTGCCTAGGGTACACAGTAAACGAAAATAAATCAAAACTAGTACCCTCTCAAGAGATAATATTCCTGGGTGCAAGCTTAAATACAACTACCCAGATGGCTTATCTCATGCCAGACAAACAAAGGCAACTGACTTCTTATTTCGAAAGCATGGCAACAAAGACCCAGTTATCTGCAAGAAAAATTCTGCAGGCTCTGGGCTACATTGCATCCTGCATTCTGCTAATTCCATATGCAAGACTGCATACGAGGAAACTACAATGGTATCTAAAAAGTGTTTGAACTCAACATTGCCACATCAAGGAATCATTAATTTCACTCATTTCCTGCCTGCAACAGGAGTTTCGATGGTGGGCACAGGCCTGTCACCACAACAAGGGACAGCCATTCACTTTACCCACAGCCAGGCAAACACTAACAACAGATGCATCAGATTATGTCTGGGGGCCCACATGGCAGGAAAATGTATTCAGGGCACATGGCCCACAAGCCAAAGGCATCTTCACATCAATCAAAAAGAGATGCTAGCTGTACAAAATGCCCTGACAGCCTTCAAGGACCTACTTCATCTGGGACAGCTGCTGATAAAGACGGACAACACCACAGTCATGTGGTACATAAACAAGCAGGGGGGGGCACACATTCCTACCCCCTCTGCAGACAAGCCATGATTTTGTCGAACACAGCAATGACTTACCAAGTACACTTGCAAGCACAATTCCTGCCAGGAAAAACAAATGCTCTGGCAGACGAATTAAGCAGAAACCTCACGGATCCTCACAAGTGGAAACTAGATCCACAGTTATCAGAAATGAGCATGGAAAGTGGATGCTTTGTCATTCAGCCGGAACAACCTTACAGTATATGCCTTTCCTCCACTGCCTCTCCTCCCCAAGGTAGTCCTAAAGGTCAGACAAGAGAAGCCACAAATGATACTGATTGCCCCGGATTGGCCATGCCAACACTGGTACCCAATCCTAAGGAGCTTGTCTCAAGGCCCAGCCTGGACATTGCCTCAAATTCCTCATTTACTGACCCAACAAAACAATCAGATCCTGCACAGCCAACTCAGAACCCTACATCTAGCTGCATGGCAGATAGTGTAACCATTCAGAATACACCTCTCTCTAAAGCGGTTATGGATGTTATTTTGGAGGCCATGAGGCTCAGCACCAGAAACTCTTATGCAGAAAAATGGAAGAGATTCTGTGCTTGGAACCAGGCACAAGGAATTGACATGCTTGTTCCAAATATTCCTCAGATTTTACAATATCTAACTGAGATGCTGGACAAAGGCCTATCCTTCTCATCAAATAAGATCCATGCCTCTGCCATTTCAGCTCATTACAATATGGACCCACTTATTTTTTCACATACATTGTTTAGGCAGTACCTCAGGGGGGCCAAAAACATAAGACCTCCAAGGAGAGCACCAATACCTGCATGGGACCTCAATTTTGTCTTGGAAAAACTCACACTGCCTCCTTTTGAGCCAGCCAATACAGCTGAAATAAAATTCTTATCATGGAAAACAGCTCTGCTCCTAGCAATAACTTCAGTAAGAAGAGTCTCAGAGTTACCGGCATTAATGGCTGTGGAACCTTTTATTATCTTCCATCCAGACAGGGTTTCTCTAAGGACAAACCCAACATTTATGCCTAAGGTAGTGCCCAGTGTGGCTCTTAAACAAACCATTCATTTGCCTACTTTTTACCCAAACCCACAGAATAAAGGGGAGAGACTTCTGCATTCTTTGGACATACACAGACAGCTACGCTTCTACCTGGACAAAACTAAAGCTTTCAGAAAGACTGAACAACTTTTAGTGGCATATGCTGCAGGATCACAAGGAAAGGCTATTTCAAAGCAGACTATTTCAAAATGGATAGGACACTGCATTCGTTTCTGCTATTCACAACATGGCAAATCAATGCCTAAGGGCATTAGACCACATTCTACCAGGGCAGCAGCCACCTCAGCAGCCTTCCTCAGAGGAGTACCAACCAAGGATATTTTGGAGGCTGCAACTTGGACTTCAGTGCACACTTTTACTAAGCACTACCACTTACCTCTTTACTCTAAATCCAGAGCAGGCTTTGCCACTGCAGTTCTGCAGGGGCGTATAGCCACTCCTAATTCTATTTAGATCCAGCCACCCAACCTCAGCTTTGGGATTCAACCCACGTGTAATTACTGCAACAGTGAAACATGATGAACATAGTACAGCAGTGTACCTACCATAAATGTAGATGTTTGAGTGTATTCACTGTTGCAGTCCAGGTTACCCACCCACCATCTCCCTTTCTTTGCTGGGACTTATCTGTACTTCTCTATTCTATACAACCTATGTGGTGTATTTGCTTGTAGATGAAGGTATTGTTTATTTTAGTGCATGCTTTTATAAGCTACATTTTTTTAGCCTACCCTTTTGGGGGCACCTGACATCTGGGGCAAGAAAAACTGAAGAAAATGGTGCCGGCTGCATCTTTTATACCCCTGGTGCACTGACATCAGGGAAGAGGCAACAGCAACCGACGCCGGACCAGGACTTTGGAATTCAGGCCGACTGCGGGTAGCCTGCCAGCAGGTTAACCCAAGTGTAGTGACTGCAACAGTGAATACACTCGAACATCTACATTTATGGTAGGTACACAACTGTACTTTATAATGGCCCTGCTTTATGATAGATGGAATAAGTAGCCTGCATAGAACCCTAAGGGATAATAGTGATGAAATAGTGCATGTCTGATTTGCGCAATAGTAATGCAATTGATGCAATTGCAGAAGACAGGACTTTTGTTTGTAAAAGTTGTCATGCTCTATAGTGGATGGAATAATTAACCTCCATAAAACTCTTTTACTTGATATTCATGTCCTTTGAACTGCTCCTTGCACCCGTTTAATACCTTATGCATTTATTACCCCTGTGCTGTATCTCAGCTGGTAAATAAATGCCGTTTTTGACTGGCAAATGCCATTAGAAGTGAATAGGTCTACTAACCTCGACTTACTCCCTGTATTCTTTACATTTTCCTTCCAGTTCACTCCCCACTGGATAAACAGTGCATCCCAGTGTCTTCAAAAAGGATCGGGAACCTAGTAAAATCGGGAGTGTCCGAGATTTGAATTAAATAGCAACAACTGATAAACAGCTCGCACCTCTGCACATTTTTGTGCATGTAGGTGGCTTTCCTCTAACCAGTGTAGCTTTTTCCTTAAACTGTTACAATTATTGCTTTATGTTACTGTATCCTGCTCTAGGCAAGTACATTGCTAAGTGGTCAGGCTCATAAACACCCCACATCTAGCATCCCCATGCCCTCTCCCTACTCCTACATAGTACTTTATTTTTGATTTCTAGCTTACCCAGCCTTATCTCCTGGTCCAAATCCCTTATCTTTTATTTTTAGAACTAAGCCCACTATTATATTTTTTTCCTGGTCCTGTTTAAAACTCTTAGCTGTCATTGGATTTCTGGTCCTGTTTAAAACATTAGGAAATCAGACCATGTACATGGAGGTCCTCCTAAAGCCCTGACTCATTGTTTTTCTTGTACTTTCCACTAAAGGGCTCAGCCCTACTCCACTTGCCTACCCTACCAGACTTGCTATGCTCGGGTTCACTCCGCTCCCCTACCCTAACCCCAATTTCCACGCACCCCCACATACACTACATGTATTTTCATCCATCTTGTCTCCTCCCATCTTACCATCCAATCACAATACACAAAACACACACATACACACACACACACACACACACACACACACACACACACACACACACACACACACACACACACACACACACACACTCTCCGCCTACCTCTCACTATTCACACCACCATCCCCACTCATTGTAAATATAACCCACTTCCCAATCTCTCCTCCTCATTGCGCTCACCTTCAAACCCGTATTCCTCTCCATTCCTATACTCAAAGCTTTGCAACTCTCCTCCCCATCAACCGTAATAACCATGCTCACCAATCTACTTACAACTGCATTTCTTTTACTACTATCTCTCCTTACCTCTTACCATAGCAGCACCTCCACTGACAAACCATCATCTATCTCCTGCTATATTGACTATACAAACATACATATAGGATTCACTACTATATCTCCTTATTTATACAACACTTCCTTCTCCATCTGTTTTCAATACAAAATACTTAATCTATCCTCCCCCTACATTCTTAGAGCCAAAATTTCACTCACCTCTAAAAAACACTATACTCCTAAACACAACTTACTACATACAACACTTTTACTAGCTGGCCAACATCCACCCTAACCCTGGACCCACTCCAACAAACATACCCACATCGCAGCAAGTTCCCCTCCTACCCAATTAACCTCTACTTCCTCAGACAGTACCCCTCACCCTCCCACCCCCCTTTCCTCCAAACATCTGTCCATTATGGCAATTAACACTAAAAGCCTTACTAACAAAATCACTGACCTTCATGCATGGATCTTCCAGTATTCCCCCTACTTACTTATACTTTCTGAAACCTGGCTGAAACTCCATATATCAAACTCTGAAATCCTCCCCCCCCAGGATATTGCATCTATTGCCTTGACAGAACCACCAAAAAAGGTGGGGGTGTAGCAATTCTTTACTCTCAACATCTCACCCTTTCCCCATTTCCATTGATCTACATGAATTTCTCCCAGCAGAAATACTAATACTAAACTATCACCTTAACAATCACAAAAAATTACCATTGCTGCCATTTATAGTCCCCCAGGTAAGAACATCCAAATTCTTGAAAACATTCTATCCTGGTTATCTCAAAACCTTCCCTATGAAACTCTACTGATAGGAGATGTAAACATCAAATGGAAAACTCTAGAATCCCCTCCATCTGCCCAAAGTATCACCTTGTTTGGCTTCACCCAGCTTATCTCCACCCCCTCCAAGCACTCACACCAAGGAACAACATTAGATTGGATCCTCTGTAACTGCCCTCAACTTAATCATATCACAACTCTACCTGATACTCTAAGTGACCACCTACCCATTAGTATACTAAGAT
Organism: Protopterus annectens; assembly: GCF_019279795.1. Classification (NCBI taxonomy): domain Eukaryota; kingdom Metazoa; phylum Chordata; order Ceratodontiformes; family Protopteridae; genus Protopterus; species Protopterus annectens. The sequence continues at coordinate 710,759,181 of NC_056728.1, forward strand.
AACCTCACCAGCAACTAAAACTACATCAGTTCAGAATTTGTCGAAAACTCAAAGAATTTAACCCTCTCAATGATAGTCTCTCTGCCATAAATTGGTCCATCCTGCACTCTCTCCCACTTGAGGGAGCTGTCCTAGAATTCAACTGCATCTTTCTAAATACCCTCGACTCCCTAGTCCCCCTCATGTAAAATACAAATAAAATCAAACTACACCCCATGGCTCAGTAAAGACACTCACAATCTAATGCACAAATGAGATAATGCCTGGAAAACTTGATTAAAAGGTAAAACCCCTAAGCACCTCCAAGTATTTAAACAAATAAGGAACCAGGTAAAAAAGAATCTACAAAGATAAAAAGCCCTTTTATGCTAAACACAGACCTCTGCTAAGTTAAACCCTAACAATTTCTGGAAAAACATCAACTCCATCGTACACCCTGGAAAACCCCAAACCCCCAGTCCCTACCCTAACCTTGCAGACCATGAGACTGTCACTCACCTCAACCAGTTCTTTATAGACTCTATCAGCAAATTGACCAACACAGATCAAAATCCAACCCAGAATCTACCCCAAAACCTAACATCCCATATTAACAGCAACAACACCAGCTTCACCCTAAACCCTGTCTTTACAGACTACATAAAATCTCTACTCCTCAATCTGACACCATGTTCATCCTCTGCAGACAAACTCCCACCCTTGATTCATCAAAACTGCTGTAAAATACATCACCTACCCAGTCTCAATACTCATTAACCATTCTATAAAAGAAGCCACTGTACCCAAAACCTGGAAATAATTCTACATTATTCCCATCCACAAAGGAGGAAACTCCATTGACCCCTCCAATTACCAACCAATTGCCATACTCCCTCCACTTACAAAAATACTAGAAAAGTGTATTCACAACTAAATACTTAACTTCCTCCTACAAAACAACCTCCTCACCCCAACCCAACATGACTTCAGACCACACCATAGTACCTTAACAGCTCTCATGTCCTTCAGCCAGACCATTGCCGATGTCAGAAATTCTCAGTTTGTTCCTAGACTTATCAAAGGCATTTGATACAGTATCACATTCCAAACTTCTGACCAAACTAGCTAACCTTAATCTATCTGGCTAGTTACCTCAGTGACAGATATCAGTCAGTCAAATTGCAATCCTCCTGCTCTCCTTTCTTACCCATACAAACGGGCATACCACAGGGTTCCATTCTTGGACCCCTGCTCTCTAATATCTTTATCAATGACCTCCACTCCTCCACCCCCCTCTCCAGCCTCATCCAGTACGCCGACAACTCAACCCTTATTACATCCACAAACTCCATCACACAACTTCAAACACACACTCAGCAATCTTTCCATCTTGTAGAAACTTGTCTAAAAAACAATCAGCTTACATTTAACCCCCAAAAAACTAAGCTACTTCTTTTTCTCCCAAAAAACAATGACCACATCAAGACTAACTTCTCCATCTCCTCTCTTAATAATACAAAGATTAATGTAGACATACACACAAAATTACTTATGACTATTGATGACCAATTAAAATTCATCATGCACATTGACCATTCAGTTAAAAAAACTAACCAAAAACTGGACTTGCTCTATCGCAACACAAAATTCCTATATGCAGATTCTAGACAATACCTCTCCCAAGCCTGTAGGGCTCACTTGTCCTCACCAATCTTTAAGCCAGTTTACTTTCTAGACTGGAACAAGCCTACAATAAAGTTGCCAAATTTGCAGCTAACCTCCCTAACCCAACCCACCACTGCATAGTCCTCTGCACGCTACACTGGCTGGAATTCTCCCACAATTTAAAATTGTCACAACTTCATGTAACCCACCACATACTTAACAAACCCACCTCCTGTCCCTTCCTCTCAAATGTGGTCTCATACTACTCCCCCCATGCCCCCTATGTAGCTCTGAGAAACTTCTCCTATAAACTTATACATCTAAAGTAAACATAGGCAGTCTCCTATATAAATATTCTATTACAAAAATCTGAAACAGTCTACCCTCTAACATGAAAAATATCACTCAAGCAGCTAACTTCAAAAAATAATTGAAACTATTCTATCAAACTAACTGGATCTGCCCTTGTCAGGACCCCACCTGACCTCACTACCACTGCTTTATAATCTACTCAGTCTTAGGCTAAATTTAACAATCCTCTGAACTACTTGTCTAACAATTGGCATAATCCTGTTAGGCACTACCTGTATACACCAAACATGTATCACCAAAATAACTTATCCAAGTACTGTAATGTCTATTACTGTTCGATAACATAGTTTGTTTTAGTCTATGTACAATGTTTATGCTTGTTTTATTCTATGTACAGTGTTTATGCTTGTTTTATTCTTGGTACAATGTTTATGCTTTGTCTTGCTCATTCTTGTATTAATATGATGTTTTACTTAATTTTTGTATTACTAAGAATATTGTTTTATTCCAGAGCTTTTCTCCTCAGGTCTCCACTGAAAATGGGCTATAACTGCTCAGCTGGACCAACCTGGTTAACAAATGTGAAATAAATAAGTAAGTAAATAAATAAATAAATAAACCTCACCATAATGTTTCTCTAGTCACTATCACACTGCATTTCTGACTGATGTATTTTTCTCTGTGACCAAATGAGTCATGGCCATATTAGCTATGACCTGTAGGACCTCACCCATATATTCATCCTATATGTCCATCCCATATGCATGAGCATTTTGGTTGCATGTTTTGTGCTGACTATGATAGGCATAGTTCATACTGAGATGTATGAAAAATCTATTGCACACAAACAGTGATTCACAGACAATGGTGTTAACTTTGTTAGCATAGCCACCATGCTAATTTGCTCCTGTTAATAAAATGTAATGTGTAGGTGCCATTTTGCACAACACAGTATACAGCCATAGAACTGCATAATAGAAGAATGAGATTAAAAGATTCCACTGACATGGAGTTTCTCAGAATTAAGGAAGGAGTCTTTTTTGATAAATGTATTTATTTATTTATTGACATTTGTTAGGGCGGTCGCAGTGGTGCAGTGGTTAGCACTGCCGCCTCACAGTAAGGGGCTCTCCAGTTCAATCCTTGGCTGAGGTGCCTTCTGTGTGGAGTCTGCATGTCCTCCCTGTGGTCGTGTGGGTTGCCTCCAGGTGCTCCGGTTTCCTCCCACATCCCAAATACATGCTGTAGGTGGATTGGATACTCTAAATTGGCCCTAGGCGTGAGTGCATGCGTGTGTATGTGCCTTCTGTGGAAGGTTGGGTGCCGGGCTGGCAACTCGACACTGTAAAACTCCACTGACAATCATGAGCGGACAGGTGATCCACTGTGATGACCTCTAACTGGGAAAAGCTGAAAGAAGAAGAAGAAGAATTTATTGACATTTGTTGAAAAAGTATCTTAGCAGCAACATCAAATACTGTGTTGGGTGTCAGGGACAGTGAGGCCAATGCCAAGGTGCAACCATGACACTGACAGGGCAGTTTACTGTGCCTGTGGCTGGTGGTTCAAACCATGAACACAAACAATTGTAGGGAGGACATCCTGTGAGGGTGTGAGATTCAAAATCCATATGTTGTATTATAGGCGAGATACATAAATGGGGGGTTAATCTATGAATAGCACCAACAGTAGCTGATAACAAGGTGTGTAAGGGAAGGGTAGGTTTTGGTATTACTTATTAGCATTCCAAAGCGCGTGCACGTGTGCGCATGGACACACACACACACACACACACACACACACACACACACACACACACACACAGACACACACACACACACACACACACACACACACACACACACACACACACACACACACACACACACACACACACACACACACACACACACACACACACACACACACACACACACACACACACACACACACACACACACGTGTGCGCGCACACTGGCTGAGATGTTTTGCCTATAGGTGTATCACCTTAAAATGTTCACTGTCCAAGGAAAGGAAGCTCTGTGGTAGGTCCTCTGAGCACATGGCATCCACCTCTTGGGCAAAGGTGCTGAAGGCAGCAGAGCCATTAGCCTACTAACCCTCCTATGATCCTACTATGTTTCATGTTTTCACATGAGCTGTGTTATAGGCCATTTCCTGCTTGGCTAGAAAGTTTCTTATCAGAGTTATCAAACAGGGTTCTGTGGCATATTTAGGATCATCTGCAATATGCAATAAACATCATATTATATGTGGCTTGTTACCTTCTTGCATGGTACCTGTGTGTATAGATCTGTCTTTCTGGCACATGTATACTTCTATCAAACAAGTGACCCTGTGAGAAATCTCCTTGTAGAAGCTGTTGGAATACATTGAGCAAGTGCAGATTTGTGATTTATGTGAACTGCATTAGTAGTGCACAGATGGCTCTATGTCAGATTATCAAATTTCCAAACCTTCGAAATTCATATGGCTGGGACCATATAATTGAAGTTTTGAGCCTTTGAACAGTAAAAGAAAAAATTCTGTTTTTAACATTTTTGCAAGGGGGCAAGACACCCTGCACCACCATACCTCCTGCTAATTAAATATACCAACTCCAAGATTGGAGTACATTGCGGAAAAGGGTAAATTTCCTGTTCCGTGCTGTACCGCAATCTCCATTCAAAACTTTTGAAGTTTCAAACCTTCAATCATATGGTCCTGACCATATCCTGACCATATGACTTTCAAAATTTTGAAACTTTAATAATCTGATAAGGACCTGCGCAGACACATTATATTTAATACCCTGGGCATTACATACCACTCAGCAGAACTAGGAACATGATCCCTTTATTTTAATGTACTACTTCTGTACCATATTGGGTATTTATAGCAACATGTGTTTAGACTACAGCTTCTAGGACCTCAGGAAAATAGGCTATGTCATAAAAGGCCTGCTTAGTGCTGGTTCTCTCCTCCATTATCCTGGGGAATAGGATATACTCCTCTGTATGTTGCAGCTTAATGTCAAGGAGCTGGTTTAATATTCATGTGGCTGACACTTGTAATATTCTTAATGCATCCGGCATAGGTTGTTGGATGTTTCTCATAGCTAAGATGGTTAAGGCTGCACATACCTTTGTATTCACAGGAATAGGCATGCCATTCATCCCTTTTGATTCCACTTGTGGGTGACTCAGTTCAACTATGTCAGCTACAATATTCCTGTCCACTCAGATATAGTCCAAAATCTATTGGTCTCTGAGCAAATGGTACAGTGAGCAATTACATGTACCTCCTCCTGCAGTTAGATGGCTCAGTGTGGGCACTGGACCTAATGATGGCTCCCAACATAAAGTATAATGCTACTTCTGCTGCTTTTACTAGCATGGCTCCCTTTGTGCACCATGAATCTCAGCATTGAAAATGGGTCTGCACTGCTACACAGGGATATCATTTTGACATTTCTGAAGTGGCCCTTTATTTTGGGTGCCTTCAGTCGCATAATTTGTGTGGCTTATTTGGATGGGGTCCCTCATTTACATCACTGCGCATACTGTACGTACCAATTCAGACAGTGCATACTCCAATATTTTGACCATTGTACAGCAGCATGATCTGTGTCTTAGAACTTTCTTGCACATGGTCACTACCCATGCTAATTTACCTAAAGTAATGTGCTATCTACCAAGCCCAGACAAAAGATCTGCTTTAACACTGAGTAAATGTAACAGTAATATGAGCTTATTTGAGAAATATGAATTTCTTAAAATGAACTACTGAAATATTATAAATATGCATAACTATCAACATGCAATGCAAAATAAGGATGAGTGCAAGTTTCTTTTTTTTCTAAAAAAATCATACCCTTTGTTGTTCATCTATTTCTGTCTCCTGCATTTGACCATCATATGTTTATAGAGTCATAGGTACTTACTAGGCTCTTGATCTGTGCAGATTTTAAGAAGCCTAGCCTTATGTTCCCATGGTAGTTTTTTAACCTTTATATATTCTTTATGAATCACCCACAGACAGGCAGAACATGAGTAAGATGGGGCATTTACTTGTTGCCCCTTTCTGAGAGGGACATCAGTAGCTCACACTGTTTCTCCTTGATCACTGGATCTACCTACCACACCAGGCCTCCTCAAGACTATCTCCAATAAGAGTTGGGGCTGGCAAGGAGAACATGGCATCCAAGGTTCATGTCATACTGTAGCTGGGAGTGTTTTTTTTCCCTACCAGTGTCCCTATTTCCAGTGATCATTCAGTAGGTGGGGTTTGCAGTGGGTGCATCATGCCAATTTGCTCCTCATTTCTGCAAAGAACTAATATTCGCAAGTCACCCCACCCACCCTCATGAAGTGCTTTGCAGTGGTTTTCTCAGCCTCTGCCAGTGAAATGTAACTGTACTGTCTTCCTTGTGTACAAGCCCTCTCCAACCATTCCCCCAACAAGGACAATCCCATCCTCCTTGCCAGCCCCTCAGATATCTGAGCTGCTAATCAAACCTGAGTTACCTAGGTGATAGTCAGATGGTTTAACCCTCTGGATCATGATGTATTTTTCCTTTTCTTAATAAAGTCTTAATAAATCATTTGACTTAGAGGTGTTCCCCTTTTATGTTTACTTATTTGCAATCATCTGCCAGATTACTCATTAGTGGGCTAAGTAGAATTAAAGTGCTCTTTTAAAGCTTGCATTTTTTTGGTTTCTTTTGGATAGTAAAGTGTATTTTTTATTATATATGTTTAAATGTTTTAAATGCAAAATGCCATTTTGATTGGTGAGTCAGGTGGGTTACATACCATTTTAACATTTCATCTTTATATTCACTGAAAAGAAAAACATTGTTGCATTGAATTTTTAGGTACTAATTTTCCAGGTGGAAAAACAGAGCTATCATTTTTAAGCAAATAGATAGAATCCAGCCTGTGCTAATCTGAATATCTTTTTAAAACAGACTTTGTTATAAGTAAGATAACATAGTGCAAGGTACACATTCTTTGATGATTTACCTAAAGCTTGAGCACTGCATGGGCATTCATCTTCAACTCATACCATGCAGCACAACTAAAGAGTTGCTTAATTTCCAATGAATGTACATCCTATTGTGAGGTTTCGGTTATCTAATTTTTAAAAAAGAAAATCTTACATGTCATTTCTTCCATTTCACACTTGCAGCTCAGAATTTAAACTACTGCACATAATTGACAAATCTGACTGTTAAATAGAAGCTGCGTTTTATCTCTTGCACTGAACAAGAGCACGAATACTCATCCATCCACCTACGTAACTGAATAAACTACTTGAAAATTCAACAAGGTGTCTTTATTCCTCCCACAGGGAGGGTGTCAGAGAGAGAGAGAGAGTGAGAGAGAGCAAGACTCCTAGATCTGCTAGCTAAAGCAAGCCTTTGTAGTCAGTTTCTTATTTTACAAAATGTGTGACCAGTAGCTTTTTTGTATATATTACAGGAAAGAATAAGCTGCCCCTTGACAGCCGGTGGCAATGCTTCCCTTTATGGATCTGGTCAGATAACTAGATGGTGATCTGAATCTTGCCCAGGTGGCACAAGCTCAGTTAGTAGTGGCACTTGATGGTGCAGGCAGGAGAGGATGGGCCTGTCATCACTGGGAGGTAGGAGTTTGTACACTAAGAGGAACATGTTTATGGTCATATTTCTCTGGTGGAGACTGGAGAAACCACTTCATACAGTGCTTCCTGTGCACAGATGGGGCATCCAGCTGATGTCAGCCCCTTGAAGAAACAAGGTGCAGTGCAGCTCAGATATCCATTGTATGACTCACCAAAGAGCATTGCTGGGTAGGCATGGGGGAGGTGAGGTTTATCTAAAAAAGGCTCAGATTCTCATTGTATTCCCTACCCAAGAGCACTGCTGGGTAGGCATGGGGGAAGGTAAGGATTATAAGTAAAAGGCTCAGATACTCATTGTATGCCTCATTCAAGAGCACTGCTCGGTAGGCATGGGAGAAGGTAAGGATTATAAGAAAAAGACAACCCATCCAGATGGCTATCTCAGTGATGACCCCTCTCAGCTGACCCTTTCCCTGGTTATGATGAACAAACAGGCCTATTGGCTTGCAGGTGGCTGATGACTGGCCCAAATGGCTTGAATGCTACCACTAAAATTTAATGTAACAGAGCAAAAAAGGGAAAATTAAAAGATTAACTATATGACGATATAAAGGCAACAAATACAGCCACTTTTTTAATCAGGTAAGAGGACTATGGGATTTAACTAAAGGGCACTTGTCAAAAGGAGTAAAAGAATTCCTCTTGGTGTCCTGGACAAATTTTTCTGTCTTTATAAATACCACCAAACAAACAAAATACCAACAGCTGCATTCAAATCCAGATATATTCCAATGTAAACAAAAGAATAAAAGTAAAAAAAACTCTGAAGAATAACTAAAATATTATTTTATTTTACCACACTCAGACATTTGACATTCACACTGTCAACAAACTGTTTATAATTGCTTGGTGGGGGGGGGGGGTTATGGAGGAAAATGTCTGCCCCTGCTCATGTGATAAAAAAAAAAAAAAACCTGCATTATTCTGACTTTGAAGGACTGATGTGCCTTTCTGCAAAATAAGTTAGCATGTTCATTTTTTAAATGACAGTTATGTATCTGAGAAGTATACTGTCAAAAATGTGGTTATACTTGATTGATGTATGTGTGTGTGTGTGTGTGTGTGTGTGTGTGTGTGTGTGTGTGTGTGTGTGTGTGTGTGTGTGTGTGTGCGTGTGTGCGTGTGTGTGTGTGTGTGTGTGCTTGTGTGTGAAAATGTATCATTGATTAACAAGCAATACCATTGAAACATAAGGCACAAAATGGATCATAGAACATCTAGACTCTTGGAGCTTCTGGGAGCCTTGCAGTCATCTACCCCTAGCTGCATAAGTGGATTTTTTTAATTTTACTAAATGCTGCAAAACACATAGTCAAAGTTAAAATCTAGCAAACAGTGGTCTGTAACGGAACAATTAAACATATCAAGCAACAAAACAGCTATAGTATAACATCATACAATACAGAAAGTAGTGCAAAACACAAAAGAATGACCATGACCCAGTAAAAATATACCTCCAAAACGTCCCCAGTCTACATTAGCAGCATTTAAATATACTTTCCCAATCCCCTTTCCTAAGCATTGAGGCAATTAACCCCTCTTAAGACAAAAGTACAAAACAACACATTACTCCTATCTATCCTCATGCACACTCCCCTCTTTACCTCTCCTCAAAGTCACCTAGTGAGGAAAAGCAGTATTGCTGACACAGAATACTAGTCCATAATCGTATTCCTCTTCCTCATTCTCATCCGTTGATTTTAACTTTCTTCTTTGACTTTGCACCAGTAACACAATGTGATATATTCTTCGATTCCTTGCCCCCATCATTTCCTCTTACTATTTCCCTTACCATCCTTTAGTAATACTACTGCTCATCACCCAGCCATCCATAAGCAAAATCCGACTGTTCTCCTCTCAGCACCCTTGTCGTCCCTCCCATGCATACCTCTCAACCTCTTAGCACTAGAAATCGGGACAAAATCTAAAATAATGGGGCGACAAATGCCCAAAAAAGGGACAGCTTTTAAATATTGCGCTTATAAACTTAGAAAGTTGTTAGAGTAACAGAATTTATGTTAGCATGCATTTTCTGAAGCATACAAAGTCTGAAACGCAAATGTATGTCATTATTTAGTAACTTTAATAATCCTCAGTGATTTATCAGAAAACCACAAATTTTATGAGAAACAAACAAAAAATATATGGCAAACATCTGGATATTCTGTGAAAATCTAGGCAGTTGAGAGCTATGCTCCCATGCCAACAGAAGGAAGGTTCATTCTTTTGAAATGTTCTTATCATAAGCAAGCTGCTATTCTTTTACATTCCATATATCCTAAACTATCTTACATTCCCAAAATATGTGATTTTTCCCTGCTTTTCCCTCTCCACACCTCCAGCACTTTACATTCCCTAACTTTCAATCTTTCTGTAATTGTCATGGAGTTCTAAACCTTCTATAAAGCAATCTCTTATATTGATCCCAAATGACAGGCACTGTCAAGCTACTCTCTTTAATGCACTTGACCATTCCTTCTGGAAAACGTCACCCATTCCACAATTCCCCACTTTTTCTTTATTTTTTTTTAATTTCATGTCCAAATTTGCCCTTATTCAGTTTTACTTAAATGCCCCCAAATTTCAGTCACTCTTATTTATGCATCTACTCCCCATAAACAGAAATAATTATTTTCTCCTTTTGAATAAAGTGCATTAGCCCAATTCTCTGAAACTCTGCTTTAACTGCTGTTATAACTTGTGTATATTGCAACTATTCCCCTTCTTTCAAATTATAAGTGCCTTGACACTCCTTCCAGTTTCTAAACCTCCTCATGCATCTCTCTTCTGCTATTTCTGGACAAAGTAAAGCCTCCCCATCTTCAGTTTTTCCAGTTCATCATCTTCTCCTGTATTCTAATCTAGGGCTATTCCACAAACCCGCCTGAAACATTTTCCTTTAAAGCTTTAGCCTCCATTTCCAATAACTAATAATATTGCCCTTTCGTTCTCACTACAACTTGCCCCTTTCTTTCTCTTTTCCTCTTCCCCATGCAAAAGTGAGTTCTGATACAAATTTAGTAGGGGACCCATCCTCAATCTCCACCTTTGCGCCAATCTAGTCTAAAACCAGACTTACTCAGAGGTGTGCACAGAAGTTCTCTATAGTCTTTGTGGGGACTGAAAACAATGTGGTTATTATTTCTTTTATTTTCATGTCAATCAAACTTCAATGGTTTACATAGAAGTTTGTTATATCTTATTGAGGGGAAATGTATATTTTCTACAAGCAACAAGTTGTAAAAATTACTGTGATCATTTTTTATTCACTTTCCTTGCAATCAAACATCAGATGTATATTTCGGGGTTGGGGTAAGGAAGCATGCTATGCGTGTACATTTGATAGCAATATGTAGAAAATATATCACTGAGGCCATTTTTCTTTCTGTTTCATTCCACATTAATTTTAGAGAGGTGCACAGAAGGTGGCTGTCTTTTGGGGAAAGGGGTGAGAAGGCATGTTGTATATATGTATGACAGTAACAATATGAAATATATGACTATGACCATTTGTTCTTTTGGTTTCATCTCAAACTAACACCAGATTGGGTGCACAGATACATAAACAATTATTATATTTTTGGGGGATTTTAGGGAGGCAGGTACTATTTTCAGATACGGTTTATGTATACTCCAAAGGGGTTGTCTTCTAGTTTATTAGGAACTATTTTTTCAGCTTTGAACATTAAGCATCTGCTCAACTTATTTCTTCCTTGAAATAATAAGACTGAATTTCTTCCCCTTTTTCATAATTTTTGTTTAGGGCATCATGGGATCAAAAGACTGGAAAAAATGTTGAAATTTATCTTAGAGCACACCAACCCCATAACATATTTCAACTGTTTCTTCTACAGTTGTTGCAGTACAGTCTTTGGACAGTTAGTGTGTGTTGAAAGGGTAGATGATAAATGGATCAACACTTAAGAATAAGCTTTAAAATTCACCTCAGAGCATTTTGAAACCTATGGCCTCTGGTATTTATTGGCGCCACTCCTTCAGCTTAGTTCATTTTTTGTAATGCAGTATTTTCCATTTAGGCTATGTTGAAAGAATGGCAGAAAAAGCTGTAGAATAAGATAAAATGTGAAAAGCATTTTCTTTCCTTATTCATGATTTTTGTTTACATTATTAAATCAAAAGGGTGGAAAAAAATCAAACACGCATTTCAAATCATAAAGAATCATATGGCTTCGGGGCTCTAGCAGCTCTAGACTCCAGGCATAATTCAGTTATTTCCACTACAGTTATTACCATGCAGTCCTGCTTGATTAGGATGTGTTGAAAAGATGGTGAAAAATTCTAAAGAGTAAGCCAAAGTCTGAGAAAAAAACATTGAAATATTAATTAGATGGTGTGGGGTGGTAGTGGGAGTGGTTTGAGGGAACCAGTGAGCAGCAGGGAAGGCTTATACTAACACTGGCCCAGAGTCCAACAGATTTCATTAATAAAAGATAAATGTTGACTATGTCCATGTCAGTGCTCCTCCCATTCAGATCGTTAATCATATCAGCTTGCGCAACAGTTACAGGGAAAATTATAATAAATCCACATGCATGGCTATTTGACAGATATCAAAGCACCAACATATGACAGTTATGTAACATATACCAAGGCACAAATAGTATATATGATTTAATATCAGTACATCTGTGATTTAGGGTTACCGTTGTCAACAACTGCCTGTGAGGAACTTTGTAGCCTCATGCTGTCACCTCATTTTGTGTTGTTGTGTATAGAAGAACAAGGCACTTCCTGCAAAATGTTTTCAAGAATTTGTTACTTTTATATTTCAACCATCTACTGGGTCTGACCAGAGGAAACATCTGATGACTTTTGATACACCCTTTCAGTTGAGCTGCACATATGTTATTGGGATCACCTTTCTGAACATTATATTTATTATATTAATTTTAGAAGTAATTATTGTATTAGCATGCCACGTGTCAAAAAAATGTCATTGTGCGAAGACCTAAATATTTATTTATTCATTTGTTTATTCATTAACCATGTAATCAAACTGCTCTGAGGTCTCTTTTCTACCACAGGCTGGGCTCAAGTCAGTAAAATGTACAAGAAATCATAGAAGACACAAAGTTAGACAACGACATGAGGAAGGCAGATGAACAGCAGGAACAAGGGAGGGTAAAACTTAAGTGGTACGGAGTGGGGGCAGGCACAAAAATCATCAGCCATGGTAGATTAATTGCTTTAGGTCTGAAGTGTTGCTGATTTTGATAAGGCTGTAGCAGATACACATTCTACTGTTCAGAAAGGAGTCATATGAATGCAGCTTCATATTTTTCTGTTACATAGAGCTAAAAAATTAAGAGGACGTTTAAAAAAAGTAATTAGGAAGATAATGTATATCAGCCAAATCACACAAGCACATGTTGCATTGTAAATTTAACTTGGCTGGAGTTTAAATGGCAACTACTGGAAAAATTAATGATAATTTGAAAAAACAAAGGGTGATACCATTGCGTGATCAAGGTGAGTAAGACAGCATAAAGCATTACTGATAACAGTAATATGATGAGACCCAGGCTGTGATGAAATATCAAATGCAACTTTTTAAGCCACGGAGTCTTTCGATTTTAGAGCCATGTCGGAGCTTATGAGTCAATGTTCCTATTTCAAGGTCTTCACTTGCAAAGCAGAGAAGTCTGGCTCTATTTATTTTTCTGGTTCCCTCACAGGTTTAGGTAGCAGATCTAAGGACTGGCACTAGTGCAATGATGGTGAAATCAGAGACCATCATCAGTGATTCATGATTTCCTTATGTCAGAGTAACTAATAATAGCTTGCTTCTACTTATATTTAATAACAGTTTGTTTCCACTTATATTTCACTCTGTAGTTATGGTTTAAAACAATGGTAAGCAACCCTTGACATCATGCCACTCAACCTGGAAACATCAGAAAGCTGGACAAAGCCTCGTAAAAAGTTGGTACAACTGGCCAAAACTCGGGACACCGATTAACATAAAAGTTGCATACATAATCATGCAACCCTGTCCACTCCAGTGGAATTATGGGATGAAGATTGAAGTCACTAAATAATAATAAATAATGGCAGACATTTGAATTTCAGACTTAATATCCCTCAGAAAATACATAATTAATAATACAAAACCTTTTATTCTAGCAACTATCTGAGTTTACAGGAGCAATATTTAAAATCTGTCCCTATTTTTCAGCCTTTTGTCCCATCATTAGTTTTGGCTTTGCCCAGATTTCTTACTCTGAGAGATTGAGAGGTATGCCCACAACTAAGATGAGTGAGAGCAACAGTGGACATACAGACGCCTGAATGGTCACACTGCTGCAACCAAATTTATAGTGATAATGCATGGCCCAACACACGTATATACACAGACACACACACACACACACACACACACACACACACACACACACACACACACACACACACACACACACTTGTTAAGGAACTGTTTTGTTTCTCTGTCAAGAAAATATGCAGTGACAGTGTCTCTAAGGAAGGCACTGAACAAGAATTTTGTTTATTAAACAAGAATTCCATGTTAAGCAAAAATCACTGACATCACATGGACTATGCAAAGATATATACATATAGATAGTACCTATGATTGCCCTGTAAAAGCATTTTATACTATTATTTCTTTTGTTAGTTTATCTCTTATTTCATTGTAGACTACACGTTTTATAAATTTTATATACTTTGTAACTGTCTAATTACTTTATCACTTGTTTAACCTTGTTGGAGCTTTACTCCCCAGGACTCCATTGAAAATGGATTGCTACGGCCCAGTAGAATATCCTGGTAAACAAACTATAAAATAAAATAAATAAATAAAATAAATATACAAAGCACATAATTCCAAAAGCTTCTTTCTCCGTTTAGGATGTGAATATAACAATATTAACTTTTGGAAATAAATCAAAAAATAATAGATGGTCATGGCAAAAACAAGCTTACAATACAGAATTTACAAAGAATGACCAAATTCCCAGTGCTGTAACACATACCTCTCAACCCCTCCATGTAAGAATTTTGGACAAAGCCAAAAACAACGTGAGGACAAAGGCCTAGAATGACCTCTGAAACTTAAATGTCTTATGATTATTTAATGACCCCAGTCCTCAATGATTTGGCAAAATTCCATAAATATAATGAGCAACACAGCACATATATGAAGCAAAAAGTAGTCAGCTGTAAGGTATAGGACTTGGAGTTGCACTTGGAGAGAGAAGGGGAACATTCCTGCTGATTCTCTTTTTTTCAGCGTATTGTTACCTCTATTACACTGACCTGCTCTTTTACATAAAAAATTATTACAGTAATAACTGTGGTGGCTCGTTGGCTGGTATCCTCCATGGGATACAGTGAAGTACGATAACCTTGGACTGCATTACCATGTTACTGGCATAAATACAGTTGTCATACAGATCCCCTGGAAATTATCTGCATCCTGTTATGATAATGCAGTTGTTTGCATCACTGTGCCTGAATAGTTTATTATACTTTATTTAAAAAGATCATCAATGGGGCTCACTGAATAACAAGTAATGATAAAAAAAAGTAATACAGGCACCTTCACAAGCAACTCACGGAGTTGTAATCATAAACACGCTCATTTAGTATCTAGTAGAATATGACCACAAAAGCAAATCCACATTCTCACAGAAGCTCGAGTGTCATCCCAACTGGTCTTTTTCTTTTTTTTTTCATCTACTTAATGGTAACTCACCTCCTGGCTGTTTCTGTAGTGCCATAAGTTAGATGGTGTTGGTGTAATGTGCCATGTTGAAAAGGGGCTGTGCAGGTCAGGAACTGAAATCACTCATGCGCAGGCAGTACCATGCCAGTAAACAATTGAACTTTTTTTATTTTTTTAAATCTCCCACCAAATCTTCGAGTCCAACAGGCAATCAGGCACTGCCTCATGAAGCTGATGTCATCATGCACGTCTAGCAATGCATGTTGACGTCAACTATAGCTTAAAATTGTTAAAAAAAATCAGAAATTAAAGGAGCCACTTGGGAATTTTGTGGCACCTCATTATTTTGACCTCAAAACTGGTAAATACCCAAGGAATTTGGTATGGTTTTGAGTTATGCTTGACATCAATGCCAAAAAATTAGCATTTAAGCTAATTTCTCTCAGCACTCCACTTGTGGTCGGCAGAGATGAATATCTTGCTCCATGACTGACATAATACATTTTTTCCTATTACTTTTCTAACAGAATTTCTTGCAGACTTGTGCAGATTTATGGGTTGTAATAAGTGAGAAATTTAACCAAAGCATTTAAAATACATGTGCATATCCAAATACTGCACTCTTGTTACAGTGCAGTTTGCCTACCTGTCACTCGATCATCTTAAAAGAGTAAAAGTTATGATTTGTGGCACACTGCTCTAAAACATGTCTATCCCTCGTTTAGAAAATATTAGTTTCATATACATGACAGTAGTCAGTTCTAGCTGTTCATTTCTGAGCATTATTACTTTTAAAACAATAGAAGTGCTATAGCATAAAGGATTATGATCAGGTCACTAATAATAACCAGTTTGTTATGTGATTGAGACAATGGTTCCAAATGAAGCCTTAAAATGTGAACCTCAGAATCCATTTCAGGAATGCATAATATATTGGAACTATGATTGGTGACCCTATCATTTGTAATAATTCTTTGTAATACCTGAAGAGTTTTAGCTGATATGTTTTATAAATAATGAAAATGTAGAAACAGAAAGTATCTAATCACTTCAAAAACTGTTACAAACTTTATTCTGATATACAAATGGCATAAACTGGGCATATAGTCAACTGACAGCTTTAAAATGTGTTATATACTTTCTGCTGTTGCACTTTTGTTGTTTGAGTAGTAGCAGAAAGTGAGTGACAGCATTTAAAGTTGCCAGAAAGTTTCTCCAGTGCATTTCTATGTTGGGTGCTGTCCATATCTCTCAACTGTTATCTCCAGAGTTACAGACAAAGTAAAAAAAAAATAATTAGGGAAAAGGTCCCATATTATGGACACTTTTTAAAGCTGGCACTGTTAACTTACGACTTCTCAAAATAACTTCTAATTTTAGGAGGGATAAAGCAAACATCTCAGAACACTTTAAAGGCGTATCTCTAAATTTTGGACAGTCGAGAGGTATGCTGCTGTCTATGTCATAGCACAAATCTTAACAAGACTGAGGTTCTGACATATGACCTCACAAACACAAACTCATTATAGTGAAGTTCATGTGTCAGGACAAACCTTTTTGTCAGCACTGGAGTGTACCCAGTGTGCTCCATGTGTTACAATTTAAGTTGTAGCATTCTGAGTTAGTGAGAGAAAGACATCAGTAGTCCATGGCTGTCACAGCATGCATGAATTTCACATTGACATGAAAAGTAATAACCTTAAAGGAAGAGCTTGGTTTTCCACTTTTTCTTCGCTGACTGATTGACAATTATCTGAACATGCAATCATAGAACTGTTGCAAAACGAAATTATATTAGTAGACAGTGAGTATATCATGCACTTAACAGTTGGCACAGGCACACAATCAGAACATGCATAGTGCATCTGGAGGCATGCCTACTGGAAAAATATATGAGCATTTTTAATAATGAAATGATGCATTTTGGTGATTGTAACCGTGAGCTATGAGAAACTAACCTAATTACACTGTAGTTCATTCTGGTAGTCTAAGCAACAAGAACTTTGGTAAGCCCAGTTCTATTTGTAAATAAGATATTTTACATTTTCGTGTATGGAAAACTAGACATCAGGTGTTAATCCTTGTTGTGATAATGCAGCAACACGCAAGCAGGTTCTGGAAGTGTTCTGTCTATACAATGTGGTACAAATCAGCTTATTTGGAACTAAATGAAAAAGAAGAAGAAATTGTGCTTACAACACTAGATTTTAGTTAAGCATTTTATCAGAGATCACCATTACCAAAGGCATGCTTGTTTTGCTGTTTTGGAGGCCTTGAGTAGGTTAAAGTAATTACAAAAGAGGACCTTCTGTTAAAACTCACTATAAAATTTTAGCTACAGGTCTTCAGCTCTGAGTGAAATAGTTCAAGAAACTGCTTTTCCTCAACTAGATTAATAAAACCAAAATCTAGTCACGCTTTAAGTGATGATGGTGAAAGTTTAGCCTTAAAATGCCCTTAAATGTAACATAATTTCCAGAGTCATAAGGGACCATAATACACTTATGTGCTGTTTAGTTCTCACTGGCTTTCATCTCATTGTCAAGTTTATTTTCTTAACTGGTTCATGCAGGTTTTCTCACTGAGGTAATAGCCGAAACCTTTGTAGCATGTTTTCCTGAAGCAGATTTTTAGAAGATATCTGTCTCATTTCTAACTGAGGCAGTGGCTGAAAGCTCAGTAACATGTTTTTATTTTTTTCCCAAAGCAGATTTGCACCTTCTCAAGCCAGTATTATTTTTCAGCCTTTATGTTTAACAAAAGCACACAGAAGAGGTAAGTTTCTAAATTCACACATATGCAGAGATCAGTAAAAATGTAAATTTGTAGTAGGTTTAGACTGAAGTAACACAACTAATTTGTTTTGAATATAAGCCAGAATGAAAAAAAAATATTCATGTCTGCATAAATACTTAAGTACAAGAACATTGCATGCAAGCCTGCCAAACCTGAAAGCCCCATGTATGTTTTTGTTCATTAACTCACTATAATAATCCAGCTGTAATATTTGCAGAAGTATGAATTCCCATTACTGTCACTTTGCCAGTCATTTAATACAGACAGATTAAGCACGTAAATATCTTACTAAGGCTGCCTGCTTATAGTGGAAAATGAAAAAAAGAAATGGAAATCTAGGAAAAAAGTGTGTCACTGCATCACATTTCATGCAAAGTTTCTTAAAAGACTTGATGCTAATTTAAGACTTTATATACAATGTTTTATAGGAAACACATAGTTATTCCCTTTTTAAGTTTCTTGCTGTTTTTTAGCTGAATTTTTCTTAGGTCATAGTGCAGTTGGTATTAATGAGTGCACATTGGAGCCTAAATGCTGTAGAGTAGACCACTGACACATACACTACAAGGATATTGTCAAATTCAGTGCCCAGGTGATATTTGTATGTTTCATACCCATTCATCCATTCATCTATCAATCTTCAATTCCTGCTTTATCCAATTCAAGGTGTTGGGGACTGGAGCTGCTCATGGAAAGCATAGGACACAAGACAGGAATTAATCCTGTGTGTGATGCTAGCTCATTGCAAGGCACACAGAAATCTTCATTCACACTCATGCTTAAGGGCAATTTAAGATCACAAATTAGCCTGCCAGCTTTTTTGGACTGTAGAAGGAAATCAAACCTTAGCATGAACTTGTGTGAACAAGGGTACAACTAAGGTTCATAGATTTATACTAAGCTAATGACCACCAAGGTCTTTACAAGCCTAGCTATACAACCCAACCCAGTTTTATCTCCTAGTCCCCTGGATGCCTGTATGGCGGGGTATGTTAGTAATGAAGGCGTCATGGGGAGAATCTATCATAGCTCCCAATTTACAGTCACTTGTGGACTTGGTGAGCCAGAGGTCTTTGATATTTCTGAAAAGTAAATACCAAACAGGAGCAGGCCCAATATGGAGCCCTGGGGTACTCTGCTGGTGACCAGTCTCCCTGGAGGTGATCTCACTAATCCTGACTTCTATTTCCTATCTGTGAGTGGCTAGTAATCCAGGGAGTTATGTAGGATTTTGGCCTAGTTCTGAGAGTTTGTCAACAATACTTGAGTGGGTTATTCTATTGAGCACTTTGACCAGGTCAAGGTAGGTAGTATGCACCATTTCCCCTCATCCATAACCTTGGTAACCCTCTTGAAGAAGTCTACTAGAGTAAGTGGGAAAGACCTTTCCATAACAAAGTCAAACTGGAATTTGTCCAGTGTCTGTAGGTTGCTAATGTCCTTGATGATTATTTCCATGATGATTCGTTCCATGGCTTTTCATATTAGACTTATCAAACTGATGGGTCTATGTAGTTCCTTGGGTAGGTTGATGGTCTGCCCTTATGAAGAGTGATAATCATTGTAGCCCTCTACTCACCTGGCCTGTAATCTGTTTTGAGGTTGTGGTTTGATTGCCTGAAGATTGCCTGAAGTGGTAATGGTAGGTCATGTTTTAGGCTATTTAGGAAGCAACAGGGGATATTGCTGGGGCACACTGAAGCAGTGTTTATGGCCTTAGTGAGTACCACCAGGATCTACTCCTTGTTGATAGTTGGGGAGATATATTAGAAATGATTCCACAGGGGGTAGTGGGGGATGAAGTTTGAGCTAAATTTATCAGCCTGTACATTTGCTATGTCTCCCTGGTCAGTGAAGTTTGTGCTATTTACCACCAGTTCTGCATACTGATTAATGTTACCTTTAAGGTTCCTGACACAGCTGAAAAGAGGGCATTTGCATTCTGCACTAATATTGACAAAGTAGACATTTAAATAAAAAGCTACTACTCCCACATATTCTACATGCCAGTTCATTTTAATTATGTTTCCATCTTTCTGCTTACATGCAAATAATAATGACTGGCAGGCTGATCATGTATGTAAATTGCTTCTTTTCATTCTGTTTAAATGTATGTCACATTCCCCAGACTTTCCACTTCAATAAAAACACAAAAGTAAAAAAAAATAAATAAAAAAAAAAAATAAACATACAAACCTATATACCCTCTACATAAGACCAGTTACCCTGAATTGATGACTGCACAGGTATTTCCTGTTATAAAGTTAAGGTTAACCATGCAAATGCACATTAGAGCCTATGTTCTCACTTACACAGATTGTTCTCACCTCTGTTCTAATCTCTATTCTCCTCCCGTATGTGAAAAACAACTTGTATGCTTTCAATAAACATTGACTTTTAGCCTTAAGAAAAATTGCATTGACTACCCTTAAATAAACAAACTAAACTGTGTATTGTAATCTTTAGTATTTATTTATTTTTATTCATTTACTGCTTTTTTTTACCAAGAAAGTCTGACTGGGCTCAGGACCCATTTTCAGTGGAAGTCCAGGGAGAATAGCTCTAGTAGAATACAATATAATTGACAATGGCATCTAACATATATACTATATACCCAAGCATGGGAAGTAACAGTCTTATATGGTATACACATAAACATGGACAGCAAGAAATCAGCAGTGGAATTATATACAAGCAGGCATAGACTTATAATGGCAATTGTTCATTACATTATTAATATAGTGTTAAGTCATATTGTAGGTTGTCATTTTATGCAGTTACTCTGTTTTAGAAGGGATAAAGAGTTGGACAAGGAGAGCAGTTAGAGTAGAGAAGACTGGTTTAATTAGGTGGGGAGCATTTGCAGTACCATAATTTGAGTAAGCGTGTTTTTATTTGAAGCTTGAAAGACTTTTGTGATGAGTCTTATTAATATATTAAAGTACTAAGGCTGCTGGGGAGGCAATTTCTTATATAACTATTCACTTCCCAGTTTCAAAGTTTATTTCATACTTTATTTTTACTGGACTATTTGCTAATATCCCTTTAACAATTAATTACATTAAACCTTGCAGATTTTAGTAAGAATGTAGTTTTCAAATGTCTCATCCTTTACTGCCATTACCTGCATGCTGCTTGTCTTCAGGTAATATCAGTTGCTAATGGAAAAAAACCCCCGCAGCCTTGAAAATGCAAGAAAGAGCTATTGTTGTTTCATGTTTGAAACTATTTTCACTTGTTTTTCAAGTCTTAAAAATCTTCTCTATAGCTTAAAGTAAGAACATTAGACAATTCTCTCTATAAAAGCAGGGGAAATTATATATTAATGTTTTATATAATGTCACTGTACACTTGTACATCTACCCAGCAGCCAAAGATCACATTATATTAACTTTAACTTGCTTCTTTTGAGCCTTTCTTGTCTTGTTACAGTGAAACCTGGATGTTTTCTTAATTTAATGTCACTAACATGTAAAACAATCACTAATAAAATTATTCTACACCACATATAACAATATAGCATGCAATTTACATCAGAAAACCTGTATACAAATATTTATAACCTCTAACATTGTTTTACTTGCAGTTACTGTTTCAGTCCATTCAATGTAATTTTAAACAGCAATGACATAAAATGGGGTTTGTGCTGTACCATTCTCATAAAAATGTAACACAGTTGAACTGCAGTTCACATCTGTGCTGTAACTAATAGGACAGATGCTCACAGTTCTCTCACTGTTCACTAATTCTACATTGTTGCTGGTCTTTTTCCTGCTCATTTTGTACTAACACCAGTCTCTGGTATTCCTGATTTTTCTACTCATCTTCTGGTCTTTTTATTTGTCACTCAGTTATTTTCATTTGGAAAAATTGAAAATGTTTCACTGGCAAAGTCTCTCAGTAAGCTTTCTTAGTGTATGAAGATGGAGAAGCAGAGTCCCCATTCAGCTTGCTGTCTAACTCTTTATTGGATAACCTTTTTTTTCTTTCCTCATTAGCCTTTTCTACATACAAAAAATGTTCTTGATCCTCAAGAAAAAATGAAGACAGCTAGATATAGGAACTTGAATTTCATAATGACTTCCTGACATTCCCTGACTGCTGGGATAAACTTGCTTCATTTTTGCCTGCTGTATAACAAATAATTTTCCACAGATACTCCACTGTTTTTAATTTTTAACACCTTTATCTTATGCCATACTTTTGTCAGGAGCAGATCTGTTTGCTATGATTGCATCTTTTAAAATAGAGGTCTTGGCTACTTTCTGATTGACAAAATTGGAGTATATGCCCACTAGACTAAGACATAATGCAGTTGATCACAAATACAGTTAATTATCTCTACTTTTCTAAAATGAAAAATAACCTGTTCCTTCCAGATTCTGTGATATAGCAGGAAAAAAAACCTCTGCGTACTTTGTCTTTGAAAGCTGCTATTTTTTGAAACAGCTATTCTCAAAATTCTTCATGTTCAACAGACAGACAGACTTTCTTTCATTTCAGTTTGATTTCTGCAGTTTTATCAACACATCTGAATAGCTTCTTAACATTTCTCCTTTATTTAGCCTTTTCATAGGTTCATAGGTTTTGTAGGTTTATACTAGGCTAAAGACTACTAGGGCCTTTATAAGCCTAGCTGTGCAACCCAAATGTATCACACGTTGCCCTAATTATTGTTTTAAGGGGTGTATTTTGCCTAGAGCATGATTTAATGGCTGCTTCTGTACATCAGAGACATACAGCCAGACACAGGGTTAATTTCTGATTTCCCATCCATTGGTACAGAGTATGCTTGAAGAGGTTTAGATAAGGGATCTTCTACACATGGATGGGGAGCCTATTCCAGAGAACTGGAATTTTCTGAGATACATATCTTTTCCTCCAATATATTTTATCTATGTTGCAAGCAAAGCTCTGGTCTTTGGATCTAGTAGTTCTGATGGTGTTTGTTTTGTGGATATGCAGAAGAACCATCGGTGTGGGATCTAAGGATGCCATGCATGCCAGGTATAGATCGCATCTTAGCAGTGTGTAGAAAACTGAGTATAGAGATAAGGCTTTGAGGAAATCCACATAGGACATTGTGTTCACACCAAATTCTTTTTTGCCATTTGGCTATATGTTTTCATCTGGTGTCTCATGTATTTTAAATACCCCTTAGTGCGCTTGCCTTATTTTTTTCCTCTAAATTACTGGAAGCCTTTCCACTAATAAAGCTGAAACTTGAACTATTTATTTATTTATTTGACATTTGGTTACTGGGAAAGTCCGACTGGATGAGTAACACATTTTCAGCAGTGGCCTGGGGAGAAAAGCTCCATTACAAAGTAGACTAGAAAAAAAAGGCTTTTACAGTATTGAACAGTATCATGCAGGTATACTACAATAGTATATAATAACAGAGAGTTGAGTAGAAATGAATAACAATGTACAAATCTTAACAATTTTTAGGAAACTGGCTACAGATGGAAATCAGATGATACATAAACAATTGATTTGTAAGAGAGTTCATAAAGAAGAATGACTGACCTTGTTATACTTTGTCTAGTTAAATTGTTTGCCTTCGTTTGTTGTATTTAGATATGTACATGTTGACATGGAGATAGAAGTTATAAGGAAACAGAAAGTGTAACATTGATCTGAATAAGATGAGTATGTTTTTTTTCTGACCAACTTAAGGTGCTTCCCAGCTAGAGCTTTTTCTTATTGTTTTCTGGTTGAGTTTCACTTACTTTCTTAAAAGTTCTTCTTTGATGGCATCCAGTTATTATAATTACTAGCTAATAATAGAATTTTACCAGATTGGTAACTTTTACTAGCATTCCTAACAATTTTCTAGTTTTAACTTTGAGAAGGATCTAATCATCCTGTTCCTCTGTCATGCAACAAATCATGAGCCACATATGATTGTTTGGATATTTCTCTATACTTACCACTCTAATTATGGATATTACAATTTTCCTTTTTTATTTCTGATTTTGATCTTTATATTCTTTTTGGCATTTTCATTTGCTACCTGTCTTTTGTTCACTTCTGGTTTGGTTTTCCTACCTGCTCCTTTCTGAAATGCTTCTGCTAGACTGAGGAAAGATGCCATCTTGGACTAGTTTTCTACATGGTTTAGAACTTTCAGTATGTTTAGATCTGATGATGTCAGCAAATAGGTACAGTGTTCTGCAGTCACAGAGATATACATATGGTCAGTTTCAAGGAGGTCCATAAATCCTTCAGATCAAGGGATATATAATCTTATGATGCAGTTGTTTTAAGAATGAAGCAGTTTTCTTGTTTTCAGGTCCAACTGATTCCTCACTTTTAGGGGACATGAGCAAGCAAATTTATAGCTTAACTTTTATTCCTACATGCCAAGGCAATTCTCAATATTAGTTTCAGTTTTCTAAAATGTTTCTTACTATGTGTTATTCTAATCTGTTCATGCCTTATTACCAAACCTTCGTCTGTTACCAGATATTTATAAAATCCCTATTGTTCAAGTTCTTTTATATAATATTCCTCTCACATGTTGATATTTTCTTGATGTTTGAAGTCTCCTGCTATAAATATTGCTTTCATACTTTAATCAAGGCCAAATGTCAATGTTACATTGCCTGAAAAAAGTTTTAACAATTTCTGATTGTGCTTTTAGTTGCTTATCCTATGAGCTATTCAACTTTAAATCATCCACAAAAAATAGATGATACATCATTTTCAAGGTTGATTTTTGGAAGTCAAGCTATTTCTGTAAATGCTTCCAGACCAGCTAGCTGGAATTTTGTAAATAATTATATGTAATTTGTGAATATTAATATGATCCATAGGCTTGTCTTACAAATGTAAGAGAACTATATGTTATATGGATATTAAACTATTGGTGCAGAAGTGTGTGTTAAACTGTATGTTATGTGCTGAGCTTCAAGAAGGAAGCACAATGTACCCTACTGGAAAATAAGAGTTAACTTGCAGACTCTAAGAAAATGAGTGAATTGTTTACAGTGGTGTTTATCTCAGCTAGGAGACAGAATGTCTGCAGCTAGAAATCCTTTATATTGTCTGGTAACAGAAATAATTACAGGTTTCAAAGGTAAAAGGGTATACCTGTTTTACTACTTCCAGTTCCAGGCAAGCTTCTAAGAGATAAGTATTTTTGACACAGAGTTGACAACAAATGATGTAATCTGAGATAACCCAGGATAAAGGTTTGATAGTAATTTAAGAACTATCTCAGAGAGTGAGTCTGTGCATTTTGTATTTGTCTTTGGACCTAGAAACATCCTCTCATCAGCACTCCTCAACTGTATTTGCCTGGGTCTGGAAGTAAGTCATTTAGAGCATAGTATCCCTTACATATAGATAGGAATACATTAAAGATTAGTTTAGATGTTTTCTGTAGTTATTTGAGACTGTCCTGCAATGTTAAAATATTCTGTGATTCTGAACTCTGTTGTCACCGTGTTGAGTTATTGGGTATTGTCTTGTTCTTTTATTATTTATTATTAAATATATTTAAACATTTTAATTGGGGCTAGTTTGTTGAGCTATTTAAGCTTGTACTTGCATATGTATTTGGTGACACTGTACAGGCCACTCTTAAATAGCCTTGCTGTTGGTCACCCTTACCATTTGGATAATAGTAACATTACACAGTAGAATTGGTCACCCTTTGGGAAGGACCTTATAGAAGCTGATAAGTAAGGGTGGTTGGTTGCAGTGATTACTACCTTATAGTCTGGGCAGAAGGGCCATACTTAATAAATCTGTGCCAGCCTTCCCCAGGAGTTCTGTGTATTTGTATATAAATTAAAACTCAAAGTGTGTGCATGTCTCAGCTACTTGGACAAGGCACTGGTTGGACAGAGAGGGTGCTAGAGGTTTTGGCTTGATTATTTGGCTGAGATCTTAACCCTATAGCTGTGCCAGTGGGGAGTCTTATTGGGGATCTGGAGGGAGAGGGAGAAACCAGCCCCAGACTGACTGTGATCTCTGTGTGCTCTTAAGGGAAATTGTACTTTACTGTGTGTCTACTTGTCATCCTCCTTATGTGCACATCCCTCACAGGTGTTAGTGGTGAGGATTGAGGCTCCTTGATTACTGGGCCAGTGCAGGGGCATCACAATATCTGCAACTTAATCTGTTAAGTAAACAGTGTAATGGATTAAGGGCAAAGCAAAACAGCAGTGATTACAAAGAGTGATGTAAATTATCCCTGTCTGGATATTTATCTCTGGGACAATAATTTGCCTTTTGTCAGTTGTAAATTGATTTGCTACTTTCTCATAATGACTGCAATGCAGTTTATCAGTTTATGGTATATTTTATATATTTTAAAGCATTCTGTGACCCATGAATGTGGAGTACTGTAACCATATCATACTTCGGTTCATTTTTTAAACAAGAAAAATCTTTATTGAATTATCACTTATGGTATAGGCAATCATACATTTATATAAATGAAAACAAACCATAGTGACATATTTTCAGCTGCAAACATTATATATCACATATAATCTTCTATGCAGTCATTTTCAATCGAACACTGCACAGCTCTTTCACTTCCTGCCTTCACCTAAACCTCATTCTGCCTCCAAAACATTATTCTGCTTGTATTGCTCCCACATTCCCCAGTTTTCTATATAATTTGTTTATACGCTTTTATAAAGATCCTATTTTCTGTTCTTTTATCTGTGTTCCTATATTCACTACTTCTAGTATAGTTGGTTTAGACTTTGATTTCCATTTTCTAGTAAGTGTTTTTTTGGAAGCCACCAGAATTAAACTCAGCAAGGCCTTACTGTTGCCTGGGCAGTTCTGATTTTGTATCACAGTTTAAAAAGTCCTTTCCTTATTTATACCAATTTACTCACCATTTG
This sequence comes from Protopterus annectens, assembly GCF_019279795.1. Lineage (NCBI taxonomy): Eukaryota > Metazoa > Chordata > Ceratodontiformes > Protopteridae > Protopterus > Protopterus annectens. The sequence goes on from NC_056728.1 coordinate 710,786,166, forward strand.
TGACAGGATATTTTTAAAGTCTGACAACTCATTGCACTCTCAAAAATATGTTTTCAGTTACCTCTTTCCTCCCCATCACACATCCAACATTTGCAATCTACCTGAGAAAAAAATTCTTTGGAGTCTGCTTCGGATATAAAAATACCAATGCAAATACTTCCTAGCAAAAATCCTAAATCTTATAGACTTTACCGCATATTTGGGAGCCATACATATATATGTCCTCCCATTGTTTCTTTGTGAATTGCTTATCTAATCTCTGTTCCCAATCCTATCTAACCTCCTCTGATTGAGTCCCATAGTTATCATGCAGTATTTTATATGCAGTACAAATTATCCTTTTTTAAACATCAGCTTCTATTTTAGACTCTACTAAAAACTCTTCCAGTGCTGGTCTTTCACTTAGCCTCCCCCTATTTCTTTCTGTTTACCTGTATTCTGGTATCAGTCCTAGATAGAAAAGTAATTTCTAGCCTGCAGTCCCAATGTATTCTTGGCCTCTTCCCATTCTATTACCTTTCCCCCTCTAATTATTTGATCCTAATACCTTGGTTCCTTTGGCAATTTTCTCCAGTAAATTCCAGCCTCCATGTGCCTTTTCTCTGTATCTATAATTGCAGTCATCCCTATTGGCAGAATCTACTTTCTCCATTCCTGTGTTGGCTTACTTCATAGAATACTTTCTCCTACTTTACGAATATAATATTCTATATGGTTATTATTATTATTCTACTTAAGGATCTGCATCCAAAATCCCAGCTGCTCCTTATTTTTGAGCTTTTCCCTTGTTTCATTATCATCTCGATCTCCTTTGAATTATAGATTTCTGCTTGTGCTAAGTATAGCTATGTATAGCAGCCTTAACTGAGTGGCTCTGAAATACCCCCCTCAAATCAGGCAATTCCAAACCACCTTGTTCTATTGGAAGGATCAGCTTATCCTAATTGATTCTTGCCACCTTCCAGTCCCAGATAAAATCCTTCAGCTCTTCATTAATTACTATCTACAACTTCTCCTCTGATTGATAAAAATATGCCTGATCTGTGTATAAAACTAAGGGGATTAAAGACATTTTCACTGCTTTCACCTTGCTATCCACAGCCATAAAGCAGAGCTTCCAGTTTCTCAGTTTTGTATCATCTTTTGTTTAGTGTCTTCCCACATATCATTAGCTGCCACAACAGAATGCTTTTTAACCTATACTCATAAGAACGTCATTGTATCATGTCCCTATAAATATCGGCATTACTGAATCAGTTCATGTTTGAGTACAGAGTACAGCTATTGCCTTTGTTTTATCTTCATTAATGTTGTATCCTGAAAAGACTTGAAACTGTCTAAGAATGGTCCACAACACTGAAATTTCATGTTCTGGTTTTATCAGGTACAAAATAATATCATTTGCAAATAGAGCCAGCTTTTATTGATTACCATACCAATTATATCCTTGAATTTATGAATCCCTTATTTTCTTGTGGTTCTAAATATAGATCCTTATCACTTTTTTCCATCTTAGTTTCCAAACTTCCACAGAAATGTTATCTGTTTCTGAAGACGTTCCTGTAGATTGGTTTTACATCCCCATTTTTTATCTCATCTCCTGTCCTGTTAATAATTGAGCTTCATCTACTTCTAACCATGGCATATTTAATCCTTCCATAAACATTTCCATTTGTACTTTTTCTTGATTTCCATATTTCTCTGCTTTATACAGAATTTCATAAAAATTTCTGAAATATTTCCAGTACCTCTATAGGATCTCTGGTTATTTGCCTTGTTATAAGCTCCCTAAGCTTGGAAACAACCCTTTCTATATTCTGTTGTCTGAGGCATTGTGCTAAAAGCTCTTGTTATAAAAAAAGTTTCTTAACAGCAAATGTTCTAAATACATGAATATTATCCAGGTAGTCTCTGCAGTTGTGCCTCTTTTTGTTCTGTGAGATTTCTCTTATTCTACAACACTTTGACCTTTGTCAGTACCTCTAAATAATTATTGTTACTTCTTAACCATATCTCTTTTTCTTTTATTTCTACCCTGGCTTTAAACACCACTTTCACTTTATTCCATTCCTGAACTATATTTTCTGAAGAAATTTTTATCTTGTCTAAGTCCTGAGTAATTTACTCTACCCATTCCTTAAATTTCTCTCTATTTTATCAAATAGGCGGGGAAGTGCCATTGTCTCATTTTTATTTTATTACCCTGCATTTTTATTTTAGTTATTATTGGTGGGTGATCTGAAATAGCTAGTGGATGCATATAAAAACTTTCAATTAAATGCACATGTTCCTGTGAAATATAATTTATGTCTAGTCTAGTCCAGTTTTTGTAACTTGGGGAACAATATTTAAATTCTTTCTGAGCTCCTACTACTGAGTTCACATCTTCCATACCAACTATTTTCATAAATTCCTTCAAAAATATACCCTCTTTTATTATATTTTCCTGCTAAGCTCTCCATCCTCACATGTAGCAAATCAAATGCATTCCCAACCTGTAAGTGGTATTCCCTGCTGAAAGCTGAGTGTTTCTCCAAGAATTGTCTTGAGCTCCATTGCAGCAGTTTTAGGTGGGTATCAATGTATAAGTAATGCCTGCTGAAAAAAGAGTCTGCTGCTTCATGGCATCATATCAAGCTGCCGTGGAGCTTGGACTGAGAAAACAAAATGGCCTCCATTATTTTGCACAAGCTAAATAGTGCTTTTGCTGTTTAGTGAGTGTAAAATGTAAAACAAAATAAGACAACAACAAAAAAAGGTGTGTGTGTGTGTGTGTGTATGTGTTTATGTCTGTGTGTGAGTGCATGCATGCATGTCAGTGAAAGTGAGAGTGAGCAAACTGTTATTTTACACTCGCTAAGCAGTCCTTTTGCTGTTTAGTGAGTGTAAAATAAAAAAAAAGAAAAAATTAAAGTAAAGCATGTGTGTGAGAGTGTATGCATGTATGAGAATAAGAGAGAGAGAGAGCGAAACAGAAACGTGTGTGTGTGTGTGTGTGTGCGCATGCGTGTGTGTGTGTATGTGCGTGTGTGTGCGTGTGTGTGTGTGTGTGTGTGTGTGTGTGTGTGTGTGTGTGCATGTTTCTGTCTGCATGTGTGAGTGAATGTGTGCATAAAAGCAGAGAGACTGTGTGTGTGTGTGTGTGTGTGTGTGTGTGTGTGTGTGTGTGTGTGTGTGTGTGTGTGAGAGAGAGAGTGAGTGAAATGTGAAAGCGATCCAATGACCCCTGGTAGCATAAGTGAGAGAGAGTGAAGAGAGAATGATCTCTGCCACTGCTTAGAGAATGGGCTATCTGTAAAATTGTTGGGTTTTACTTATGTATTTTTTACGTACTATTTTATTTTTTTAATATATTTTGGATGTAAAATGCTTCCTCCAGCACAATTAACATATACTACAGCACATATGAAACATTAGGCAGAGGAACTATTTTACATCAAAAATATATTAAAAAAATAAAATAGTACTTAAAAACACATAAGTAAGGAAACCACGACAATTTTACAGAGACCCCATTCTCTAAGTGCAATAATGCCTTTTAGGGTGTGTGTTAATGTGTAATTAATGCCCTTCCAGGGGTGTAGGTGCCCTCTGCCTGCAGTTTTGGACCTCACAACACCACTGGGTGGGCATTAATTACACATTAACACATACCATGTCGGGCATTATTGCTTGCATGTAGCCATCCTTGCTTGCCAGTAGCCCCTTACTACTACAAAATCACCATTATTATCTTTCTTTTTTTCCTCTTCTATCAGTATTGGAGCTCCTCTACCAATAAATATAAATAGTCCCCTTTTCCTTTGTCTCAGATATTCTACAGAATAAACATCCTAAAATCCTTTCTTTATCTAATTCACATGCAAACTTCTTTCCAATCGTGCTTCCTTTAGCATCACTATTTACACTTTACATTTCTTAATATAGTTCATTAATCCTTTTTTTGTATATACCTGTGAGACCATTCACATCGAAAAATAATATGGCAAGTGTTGCTATTATGATAAGTTATTATTCCCACCTGTTATGTATAACAGCTTTTTTACTAAAATGTCTTGTTTTAGCTTTTGTGTTACCTGCATACACTAATGTTTGGCATGATTTTATACAGTTGTTTCATGTCATATCAATTTGAACACATGTCATATCTTACAAGACTTTTTGTTTTAATAAAACCCACAAAAATGCACAGCCCCAGAACACCCCCATAACCTATTAACTTAATATAAGCATACAAAGCTATGCACATATTTAATTCACAAAGTTTAACCATCCTATCAGGAACAATTGATACAGTCTGACAGCTACACTCATGGGTTTGACTTGACCTATAATTAAGGTTATCCATGCTAAGATGCATGGTACAGCCTGTGCTTCTATTTTCACTAAAGGTGCTATCTGCTTTTGTCTTGGCTGTATTCCTCTCCCAGATGTAGAAAACAACTTGAATGCTTTCAGAAAACATTATCTTTCAGGCATTGAAAGAAAAAAATTCAGTTTTATTGCCTTCTTATCAGATTGTCTCTATGGAAACATGAGAACAGATACACTGTTGCCTTCAGCTCTAAGTTTCTCATGTTGCACTGTCAACATGTATTTGTTAAAGGAAAACATTTAATGTTCTTTTGTTTACTTGCTTCCACTCACAACTTGTTTTTGGATCAAGCCTAGAACCTAAATCAAGTCATTCCCAGTTATCTATTTCCTTGCTCTTCCCCAGTGTTCTTCCAAACATTAATGACATGACGTAAGGCTTATGCTTTAGAGTCCCCTACAACTTTAACAAAGTCAAAAAAGTCCAATATTTCTATGTTTTCTTGATTGGCCATATTTCACAAATGTGATAGATGCTTTGTAATCTCATGTTTATTTATTAATTTCTGGGTTCTAGTTTTTGTTCCTGTTGATCTCCATCTCCCAACTCCAGTCTCTGGTTCATTTCCAATGTACTCCCTGCTCTTCTAGTCAACTTCTGTGCTTTTCTCTGTCTCCCAAGCATTTTTCTTTGAAACATTGGAAAATATTTCACTGGTATACTCTCTTTATGAGCCTTATCATTGGAAGAATAAGAGACCCCTTATGTTTGATAGTTCACTTTTTGTTGCATAACCTTTTGTATTTCCTCTGTAACATGTTCTGCATCAAAAAATTATTCTGACCCTCAAAAAATATTCTGAAGAAAGCTGGGTACATCAGCTTGAATCTCACACCTGTTTCTCAACATTCCCTGATTGCTGGAATAAATATACTCTCCTCCTCTGCCTGGTGTATGGTGAGTAATCATTTTCCACAAACACTTTATTGTTTCTGTCTTTTCATACTTTGTCCTTATGTTGCAGTTTTGTCAGTCAACTCTTTCTGCTTGTAGGATTGCATCTTTACTATTAGAGGTCTTGGCTTCTTTTTCATGGCTAGGTTTGGAGCATACACATAATGTGCACATTCAGTTAACAACTCTGCTGTGGAATACCAGTCCATTTGCTTATTTGTGGTTTCATAAAATGAATGCAGTCTGTTCCTTTCTCTTGTACAGTAGAAAATCTTAAGTTTTGCTTACATGCACTGTCTTCTAATTCTACCATTTTAGAAACATCTCTTCTTGAGCAGTCTCATACCTAGCCAGTCTTTCCTTTATGTTGACTTCTGATTTTTGCAGTTTTATCAGTTGATCTGAATATCTGTGTAAAGCTTTTTTCTACTTTTCCAGCCTTTTATTTGAGTTGATATACTCCTTCAGTGTTTTATTTTAATCATTTCTGAGCACATTTGACATATTTATGACTCCAGATTACTGGAAGTCATGTACCACATCAAAGATGAAGCGTGAACTACTTTTTTGCTAAACAGCTGCAGGATTATTTACAGCTAGTGTTTTTTTCCTTGCTTTTTGTGCTTTATTTCTTTCAGGTTCTCTAAATTTCTTCTTTGTTGGCATCCAGGCAATGCACTTACTAGCCATTAGCTTAAATTTAACCAATAAAGACAAACTGACTGACTCTTTTTTCTGAGTTTCTGTTTTTACACTGAGAGAGCTGAAATTAAGCCATTAGTGTGCAGCCATCTTGGAAGTCCAATCAAACTTAGGTTCTGCCCCTTTTTATGTTTCTCTTTTATGGCTGTTTTTAATAATATATTAATAGAATGATAGATTATCATTTGCTTGTCTATTGCCATGATTGATTTTTTATCTAAATCACTGTAAACCCTGTCTACATAAATTCCGGTGTATAATTTATATGTTGTTGTAAGGCTATGTTATTTGTGTATAGGTGTGAGAATGGTTGCAGGTTTGCTTTAAGGAGTACAGCTTTTAACAATGTTAACCTGGTTGGTGTCAATTTGGGATGTGCACATAAGTAATTTTAACTCAAGACCATGCAAAGATGTTGATAACTCTAGCCAAATTCTGGGCACAGTAATTAGACAAATGGTTCTCCATTTAGAAACCTTTCTTAATTATGCCTCAGTTTCACCATCTGTGACTTCTTTCCATTCTATATCTTAAATGTTAGTACTACTTACTCTTTCTTTTACCTCTTTTATCCATCCAGTGTCTTTGTTATGTTCGATGGGATCTTCATACATATTTCTCCAAAATTATGTATTTATTCTTTTTATAGTGTTTCTGTTATTATTGTGTTCTTTCCCAATTCCCTATAAAACTTTTGAATCATCAATTAATGACTTGTTTTGCATTTTCTTCTATATTTTTCTGTATACCTTCTAAGACTTTTCTGATTGTATTGATAATTTAGATTTTATTGGAGATTGTGTAAAATAAATCCTTCTCTGGTTTGCTGCTATGTGTTGCTTTTATGGCACCTTTTTGCCATTGAGTTGCTGCCCATGAGCTTTGAAACCTAAGTTATACCAATATGTTTTTTTTTTTTACCCCTGGCACTAGTAAATTGATCACTGACCATAATACATCAACTTATCATCTTTATCCTTTTCCATTAGTTAGCTCTGCCCTCATTTTGTACACAGATACCATGATTTTTCTACAGTAAGACCAGTCAACCTTTTTCAAGTTCTTAGCTGATTTATCTTATAATAAATATGAAACTCCCAGAAGTATCTTTGTACAACCTGATAGCACATGGTAGGCAGGAGTCATTGTAGGTATAGTAGTAATGAAATAAATGGGGATTTCACCATTTTAACTGACCATATTCATTCAATTGTCTTTCCTTGTTTTACTATAAGTTTAAAGGTTTAGATAATGAGTGAGCTTTATGTCAGACTGCATTACATGTTGTCATAGATTACTAGCCTAGACAGGTGTACCTTTCCCTGCTTAGTGCCCTTTGTACTGGATCCAGGTTTAACACATTTTTGCTGGGGTCATAAGAGGTATAGGGGCATGACCTGAGATCACTTGGGGTGAGTGTTCAAGATCTGTTCCCTCGTTGCAGATGAAAGATGAGCACACTTTAATGTATTTAGCAAGTGCAGTCTTTTTTTAACACAGACCACTCTTTTTCGTAAGGACTGGAATTGCCATGTTCTAACTTTAATTCTGTTTCAGTCTGGCATATAAGCTTATCTTTTAATTTTCTATGCTACATGGGCTCCTTGCAGATATGGCATGAGCAGAAATTAAAGTTATATTTTCATACTTTGTTGGCTGAGAATTACACATGAGACTAGTTTCAAATGTCCCTCCAGAGCTTTGTCCAGTTATGTGTCTTTCTTACAATTCCATAAAACACAAGTAGAGATTATAGGAATCATACTCTTACAGCTCAGGATGCAGCTTTTTTCTGTTTGCTGTGTTACTCACTAGGGTATACTGGCAGTCATTTAGAACATGAAACAATTACAGACAAATGATATGCACTGCAGTTATCTGATATAGTAAGGCAAAACACAAAAGAAAGCAGTGTTAGCACATAGTAAGCATTGTCTTGCTTTGACTATGTAGATACGAGCATGCGCATGCACACAGACACATAGATACATAGAAACACATACACACACACACACACACACACACACACACACACACACACACACACACACACACACACACACACACACACACCTTATACAGGTGTAAGTAGTGTTCATCCCTCAGATGACCAATCTGCAGCACATTACTATACCCCATTTGTTCCACCCTGATGTAGTTTGTGTACATGTACAACGCAGTAGGAACTGCACTCTGAATCCAGCTGCTTGTCATGTTTTCTGTCATTGCCACGCTGGTGACTGCATTTTTCCTCCTTCAAAGACAGGTTTCATTTTCTGCATCCTTTTCCATCATTACAAGCTGATGCTGAAGCAGCTTTTCTACATTGTTCACAATTATCAGAGTTGTGCTCTGGTGCCCTAGGACAGAAAACACGTAGAAAGCATATTTTGGACAAAAGCCTTTAGGGGCTGTTTCCTAACCACAATTAGGCTTATTCAAATATTTCATTACAAAAGTCATTTTAGAAATAATTCAGTTCCTACTTCAATTTCAACAATTATTTTCTCCAAGGAAGAACAAAATAATAAATTTTAAAAAGTATTTTAAAAACATGGCATACATACAATACGCAGATGACTCAACCATCATCTGCTCAGCCCAGTCCCTACCCAAACTGTAAAATGTCACACAGGAAGCCTTTTTCTTTGTTGAAATTTTGTTATCTGATGCCCAATTAATACTCAACCCAAACAAAACTAAACTACTCATCTTCCAACCCACCAAACATACTCAAAACAACTCTCACTTTAACATCACAGCAAAAGACAACACCACTATATACCCAACTGAACACACCAAATTGCTAGGAGTGGAAATAGACAATAAACTAAAATTTGACATTCACATATCCATGACCATAAAAAAAGTCCACAAAAACTAGGAGCATTATACAGAAATAAACAACTTCCCACCAAAGCAGCAAAGATTTCAATGGCAAATTCCCACCTTATCTCCACCCTACTTTATGCCTCTCCAATATATACCAACCTAAGGCAATGCAATCTAAACAAGCTAGAGACCTGCTAGAACAAAATTGCCAAATTCGCCACAGGGGCATCCTACCGTAGTTACCATTGTCTCTCATTTGCTGAACTGGGCTGGCTTGAACTCCTTCAATGGTATCAATTCTCACTCGCCCACAAACTAGTAAACCATCCACTAAATGTCCCATCTCTCCAGAATCTACTCCAACCCTATCGCACCACCAGATCACTAAGATCCAGCAACAAAAATCACTTGCAGATCACTAAAGCCAATAACTCTGCTGGTGAAGCACTATTCTCTTGCACCATAGCCAAATTATGGAACTCCCTCCCACCCACAATTACCTCCATACCATCATGCATCCACTTCAAAACTTTACTAAAAGCGCACCTAAAAACATGCTGGCTATGCCCTTGCAACTCCCACTCTTAATATCACCCACCTCATCCAACCACTACCTTTCTTTCCATTCCACTAACTACCTTGATTATAGCAAGCTCAGATGCTCATAAGCCTAGTACTTATTATACAGCAGGAACTTCTTATTGTAACATTTGTTAATGTCTGTTATGTACTTCACAGATAAAGATTCTAGTTGTCTACTGATGTACTATGTTCTTCATCTGTAAATATGTTGTAAGTAATTGCTATGTTAAATTGTTAATCGCTATGTAATCCAATGTAACTACTGTCTGCTTATTTTAACTGTGGAGCTTTTCTCAACGGACCTCCACTGAAAATAGATCTACGTCCAGTTGGACACTCTCGGTCAACAAATGTAAATAAATAAATAAATAAATAAATAAATTATTTAGTAACATGTATTTCAGGCTGAAATAACTGCCAAGTACTTCTGAATGGATAATATAGTCCAGTGACTAATGTATCTAATGTACAAAGCGGAACAGAATATGGCACAGGGTAATGCAGGCTGTTTTTATAAGAGGCCATGTTCCAACTGATGCCAAAGGAACTCGTAAGTGAGACCTGTGATACCCTTGCAGGGAGGAGTCTACATTAGCTCAACAATAGCTAAAGCTGACTGAAGTTGAGCAGTAACAGCTCGATGTTAAGAGAACTGTTATAGCAGTCCTTCCTGAATAAATATTTCTGCAGAGACATCAAGATGACAAAAGTTTCCCATAGCATTATTCTTCTGGATGCACCTTGTCCTCGACTGAAGGAACTTACTTATAAATAATATGATCCAGGCAAACACAGATCAATAAATACTCTGAAGAAATTTTCTTGGCCACTTTTTCAGAGATGGAAGTATTTCAAACTTAATGTGAATGGGAAAACAGTCAAAAGAGGCTGCTGTGTAACTTTTATCATTTAAAAGAGGGAATTTCACCCTCTCTTTCATTTGGGATTTAAACAATGTGGCTCACCTGACCATTTTAGTCACTTTTTGAGTTAAGTCTTGTAATTGTTTTCCAGAATACTTTTAAGTATTTTATAACTATAGTGTGAAAAAACTGTCACAGTCTTATGCTGTATAAGTTACTTTAATATATTTAAAAATAGTCTGATTTTTGTGGTTTTAATAAACTGCATGAAAGACAAGGAGAATACTACCAGATATGTAACAGATCAAAGCCAAAGTATTGCTAATTCTGCTGTGTATTGGTACATTTTGGCAGCATTCGTGATTTACGAGAGTGTGTCCATGACCTTTGAAGTGGAATCAAAGAAGTTATGTTAAATTAAATGTTAAATGTTAAGTTAAATGTTACAATGTATTATGCAACACAGTTCCACAGCCTCATATGAGACTGACTTGGAGCCCGTTACTGCTAAATACCTGCTCATTTACCACATTTTATTCGCAGTTATAAACCAGTATTTTAAAGATTTTAATGTCTGATGCTATTCTGATGTCTATTTAATTCCATATTTCCCTGACTCTACAAACAAAACACTCATCATTGTGAAAATTAGGAGATATTACCAGAATGTTGTTATTGTTTGTGCTAAATTCATAAAAATTAAATTTAACTCTTATAGCAGCTGCCAGCGGATTATTGCTGAAGCATTTAAACATCACTATCAAGTCTTTTATATGCATTCTGTAGATAGTAAAAGCAGAACTCTAATTTGTATACTCTATTCATGTAACTGAGTGCTCTTATCCCTGTTATATTCCTAGTAAGTGTTATCTGGATTCTCTCTAATTTCCAGAGCAGTCCTTCATTGTATGATAGACAGAACAACAATATTTTATAACTGGTCTAATAAAGTTTCTGTATAGCGGTAGTAATACTTCAATTATTCTGTTCAGAGTAGTAAAAAGAATCTTCTTACAAGAGTTGTTAACAATAGTATCTAAATTAAGTGCAGTCTGTTTTCACCTCCAAATCTTTTACTGTATATTTTGCTAGTAATATCTGATTATTCACAGCATATCAATATTTGTTTTTTTTGTTACCAAAATGAGTATGCTAAATTTAGTAGCATTACGTAATTCTGTATTCCACTTGGATCACTAATAGAGGGAATCCAAGAAGTGTGGTATTCTTTTATGTTCATTTTAATTAGATACAATGATCACCAAGCTTTGAATCAGCAAAAAAAAAATAAAAAAATAAAAAAATAAAAAAATGACTGGCCCAAGTTGCCTCCCTGACTGGCAAGTTCAAATACAATGCCAACATAATGACATACTATACCAATTTGCTAGGCTATGGCCAAAGGATATTGAAAAAGAGTCTATATCTGAACAATTTTCATCTAAACAATGTATTTTCAATATTTTCAGCTATACAAATTTGAAGCTGACCACATGAAGTATGGCCTACTACATATATATATATATATATATATATATATATATATATATATATATATATATATATATAGGCTATGGGAGTTATAATTACTTATACCTCTTATTTGTCAGTGGCATAAACCACACTAATTGACAAATTATAACTTTTTAACTTGGAAGTATTAAGAAAAGAGCTTAAGGATGGTTAATAACAAGACATCTGCTCAATGTGCGGGCAAATTAGGGGTAAGGCCTCAACTAAATGTGACACTGGTACTTAGTAATATAGAGGATGATGAACAACTTATGACATTTTTAAAAGGTAAATGAATAGAACATCTTCTGCAGCCAACAACATCTATAGAAGCATGATTATCATACTAGTACTGAGCACAGGTACGCAGTGAACTATCTGAAAGTCTGGAAAGGCCATCATGTCAGAGTCTACCACTCTAAAGTCCTTGTGCTTACTTAAACTGTGACTAGATATACCTTATGGTAAAACAAACAGCTAGATTCATTAACACCTACACTAAATGTACCTGATCAACATCACTACCACATCTGTGTGCTTTCTAGCCACTCAGAAAGATTACAGTAAGTGTAAATGTAGTTTGCACTTTGTGGTAACCTTTATGAATCCCCCTTAATATTTAAGGCTGCAAGAAAATCAGTAGGAAAACTAAAATTAGGAGGAAGAAGGAGTGAGTTATATTTATGCTGTCTGTTCACTCAGAATGGCGTACACTTAGTGTAGGAGTTAATGAATCTGGTCTTTGATGTCCTTAAGGGGATCACTTGCATATATCCTATGGGCCTTCATTACAGGAAATTTAAGGTATTATACAGTGAAAATTCTAGCTTGGCTGACTTTTTTCTTGCAGTTTTTACTGGATGGTTTGTCCATGTGACCTTTTTACCTTTTGGTTTCAATTTTATAGAAAACCATCTTTTTTTCCAGCAGATATTATTCCCCTTGTGATAAATAAATATATTTCATATTTCAAATATTTAACCAAATATCTAACTTCAAATGCCACTATTTTTTATTGTAGGTGACAGATATGTTAAGAGACAGGTCTAATAATTTTAAAATGATAACATTAATTTATTCTAGATTTACATGTGAATTATGACCTCATTTACATATAATTTACTTATTACTTACCCTGTCACAAGTCCTTGCAGAGAATAGAATTATTTTTGATATGAAACCATTTACTATAAATTGTCCTTGGTTTGGATACTGAACCTCAATTTTTCCTCAGACCATGTTAAATTCCAGCTCCATCTATATTGGCAATTTAGTTCTAACATTAATTATCCTTTTAATAACTGGACCCTTAACTCCAGTCTTCTTGACAATGAGAATAAATCAGAAACAGATTTTCATCAAAATATGGAAAATCAAGATAATAAATTGAATATTCAGTGGATAGGTAGCACTCAAAGATCAAATCAGAGAATTATTAATTAATAAAAGATCATATTGCAAAAAATTAAATAAAAAGAAATTAATATAAAAGGGAAATTAAGTATACTAGAATACACTGCAGAGACAGAATTGCTAATTAAATCTCTCAAAAAAGAACACCCTTTATTCTACTTATTATGATTATCTTTGTGTAATATTGGGAATGGGAATAAATGCCATCAAAGCTGTTGGTTAAACTTATACTATACTGAGAATCACCACCTCATCTCAGAAACAAAATATCATGGAATAGCACACAGTAACAACAATGATATCTGATTAGCTTTCATAGATGTATTTAAGAAACCATATGAAAATGACTCTGTAATGTTGCCACAGGATGAGCAACTGGAGTATCTTAATCATATTAAATTTCACAGACTGATTCAGGAACAAAAATATGTTCCTTTCAAGTCTAATTCAGATGTTAGAAATATAAAATCCACCAAATCACATCAAAGTTAGGAAGATCCTGATTGGTTTTCATCTAATTTTTTGAAAAAATTGCTAACAAGCTCTCCAAAATTCTTTATACTTTGTTTATTTATACTGAATTAGAAAGATTGTCTGATATATTTATTAATGTATCTAAAACAATCGAAATTCCTAAAATCCAAGATGATCATGCTGATGTTGCAAACTATGAAGACATAGCACTCATTAATGAGGTAATAAAATCTTACATGTCACTATTAGCTAACAGATTGAAAATTATCCTGCCTAAAATAATTTTACCTTTTCATTCAGGATTTATTGACTTGAGACAAAGTGACAATCAGACATTAAGGTTGGAATTGCTTATTAAGTAGTATCTTCAGGAAGAACCTGATTGCTTTAATTATTGATACTTCTAAAAGCTTTTGACAGTCTAAACCTGGATTTTATATTTGGCATTTTTGAGTACCTTAGGTTTTCTTGAAATACTTGTTAAGTATACTGAGATAATTATTTAAAACTCTGAATGCCACCTGCTATAAATATGTCTCTATCTGCTCCAATCTTAATTAAAATTGGTGTCCGATGAGTCTATCAATGATCCTTATAGCTTTTAAACCTCTATACTGAATTACTCTTTCTAGTTTTAACTCCCTGAATTATGCAATCCTTTACTTTACAGCATTTGCTAATGATGTTAATGTCTAGCTTTCCTGCCCAAACTCTGGTGTTCCCAGAAGTGTCCATGCAATCAAAAACTTCTCCATATTCTCTAATTACAAGGTTAATCTGCATAACTATGTTTTCTTTCCTGTTTCTTAGAAAAATTGCTCCCTTGCTCTGGCCAGTCTGGATGGATCAAAATGAATCATTCTCTCAAATACTTAGGCATAACTTTTATTCAAAATTATGCTTTTAGCTATCAAAGCAACTCTAAATGCTGCTTGAATATTTTACTGGCTATTAAGAGATAAAACTGCATGCAGTTTTCATTTCTTTTGAAAGCTGCTGTACTAAAAATGAACATCTTCCTGAGGCAATTACATTACCGTATGTTGATTGCACATAGCATTATCAAAAATTATTCAATAATGTAGCCCCCTCATTGTCAAAATGTGTTTACTTCCTTAAAGTGGTCAGGATATCATATCATAAAATTTCCCAACAATCAAGGTGACATGAGCTTGCTAGACCTATATGCATACTACCTAATTATAAACTGTGCTACATTATTCAAATCCATTAGTTTTAATCTGAATGAAGGGTGATGGGGCTCATCTTCGCTTCACGTTTGGACTAATTGTTTAAAACATAGGAATGTAATCCCATAGCCATTCCTTTCCTTAAACAACATACAGCAAAATCACTAAAATGTCATAGTTTATTTGCTTAACTCAACTCTCTTTTACAAAAATTCATGAAATTTCTAAACCTGGATGACACATTTATACTTCTCCAGCTAATTCATAATAATGTCAATATACTTCAAAACAAGAAAATGATTGGCTTATCTTCTTTTTCTTTACTTAAACATAGGTTAGTATGGGACTTAGAAGAAGATATCTAACATAGTTTAGTAACACTCAGCTGGGGTCTACCAATTGCTTACTCACCCATACTAAATCAAATTTATAATACCATACACATCGTAAATACAAAAAGAACAATCAGACCTTGCCCTTGGAATTGCTTCAGTTATCAATTAATATCTTCAGGGAGAACTTATTTGCTCTAAACTATTGATATATCTAAAACCTTTGACAGAAAAAAACTGAATTTTATAATTGCCATTTTGAGTAGCTTAGTTTTTCTTGAAATACTTATGAAGTATGGTATGATACTTATTTAAAGCCATTTAGGGAAATGCTATAAATATGTCTTCATCTGTTTCCATCTTAATTAAAAATGATGTTAAACAAATTGGTAAATGATCCCCATAGCTCTTCATCCTCTATACTGAATCATTCTTTTTAGTTTTATCCATCCACATTATGCAATCCTGTACTTTATTAACATCAAAATATCTTGTGCACCTTTGCTGATGATGTTAATGTCTATCTCTCCTGCCCAAACTTTGATATTTCCAGTACTATCCATGCCATCAAAACATTTCCATTTTCTCTAATTACAAGCTCAAGATGCAATATTATATTCTCCTCCCTGTTTCTTAGAAAAATTGCTTTCTTGATCTGGCTGGCTGGAAGGATTAAACATTAGTGAATCTCTTAAATACGTAGGTATAACTTTTATTCAAATTGGTGCTTCTAGCTATCAAAATAACATCTTTAAATGCCGCTCCAATATTTTACTGCCTATTTAGAGACGAAACTATATGCATTTTTCATTTCTTTTGAAAGTTACTGTCCTAAAAATGAACATTTACCAGAGGCACTTACATTACTGTATGCCCACTGTTAATACCATTCACCAAAATAATTCAACAATATAGCCTTCTCATTGTCAAAAATAGTTTTGTTCCCTAAAGTGGTCAGGATTTCATATGACAAAGTAAGAGTTCCCAACAATTCAGGTGACATGAACTTGCCAAACCTGGATGCATACTACCTAACTTTTAATTCCTCTAGATTTTTGAAATCCATTACTTTGTATCTGGAAGGAGAGGGATGGGGCCCATCCTATCCTCACATTGGGTCTAATTGTTTAAAACATACACATAGAATCCTATAGACATTAATTTCCTTTCCTTAAACAGCATAGGTTCATGATTACTAGGCTAATGACACAAGAGCCTTTACAAGTCCAGCTAATAATACCTAGGATATGACAATGTTATATCTTAATTCCCCAGAAATGGGATGGGGTAGTATCAGGGTAGTGGGTCTTTGGGTGTTGGAGATCTGAGTTATTTCACACACTTCCTGTGTCCATAAGGGACATGGGCAGAACCTTGAGAGTGAATTTATCGTTTCCCATCCAATTACCCAAATTCTTTTTGAGGAGAGTGAGGGATGAGCTTTGCTTTACAAAGATGGGAAGTTTATTCCATAGATGAGGTAGCCTATGGGATACAAATCTGTCTCCCCAGCAAGTTCTATTAGAGTCACAAATAAGCTTCACGTCCACGAAACATGTAACCCTTGTATATTTTTTCTTGCAAATAGATAACATTTTCATCAGGGGCAGATCAGAGAATGCCTTGTAGGTCAGGCATAGGTCCCTTCTCAATAAATGATATGAGATGGAGTAAAGGAATGGAGCCTTCAGTCAGGTTGCACAAGACATATATCTTATGCTTTGAATTTTGTAGTGAGAAACCTCAGGGGTTGCTCCATTTGGTGTAAGTGCATGGCTAGGTACATGCAGAAGGGAGCATTGTGCTCAGTTATGGGCCTGATGAGGGCTGGGTACAGAGGCACTATGACATCTGTTGATCTTGATTACCATGTCTTTACTTACTAGTTGAGCCACACAGAAGGACTTCCTCAGTATTGCAGCTACTTAGTAGTTGAAGTTTAGGTTACTATCTATCTGTGTTCCTAAGTCCCCTCACCACTGGGGCTACTTTTAGAGGTGTGTTATCAATAGTATAATTTTCAGGGATACCCGAATGGTATGATAATGCATTTTTTAGCAATTAGTGTCAGACCATGGTTTTGGCACCAGTTGTTTGCCATTTTTACACCTGTTTGTAGGATGTCAACAATCATTTGGGGATTCAGTGATTGTTCCTAGCTTACACTCATTAGTGAACTTGATGAGCCAGGAGCCCCCAACATTGGCCTTCACTTTAGAGAAGTATATACCAAACAGGAGAGGTCCCAACACTGAGCCTGGTGGGACACTGCAACAGGTTTCTTATTGAAAGTGGATTCACCTGTTCAGACAACATGTGTTCTGTCAGTGAGCTAGTTGGCTATCCATTTGAATATGTAAGTGTTTATGCTTAACTAAGTAAGTTTATCTATGATCTGCAAGTGGAGGACTGTGTCAAAAGCTTTGGCCAGGTTTAGATAAGTGTAGTCTACCATTTTACCTTCATCTTTGGCCCTGGTGACTTTCTTGAAGAAGCCCACCAGACTGAGCAGGCACCTCTCTTTGCCAAAGCCAAAATGGGTCTGATCCAGTGTTTGGAGAGTTCCATGTCATTACTGATCAAGTCCATGACAATTCTGTCCATGGTCTTGCAGATAAGACTGGTCAAGCATAAGGGTCTGTAGTTCCCTAGGTCAGTTGATGGGCCCCCCTTGTACAAAGGCATGACTTTTTCAGTCCTCCATTCCTCGGGGACAAAGCCTGTCTGGAGGCTGTGGTTAAAGAGGGTTTCTAGTGGCCCAGATAGATTCTGTTTTAAGCTGTTTAAGAAGTATCCTGTAACGTTGACAGGACCCATGGAGGCAGTGTTTTCAGCTTTAGTGAGCACAGTAATGACCTGTTCCCTTGTAATTACCAGAAGGGAGATGGTTGCAGGTATTTCTTTGGGTGTGGCAGGAGGTGATGGGGGGAAGAAGTGTGAACTGAACTTGACAGCCAGCAGGTTTTCTATAGTTTCAGGCTGAGTGTAAGTGTTGCCATTCATAATTAGCTTAGCACATTGCTGAGCATTTCCCTGAGGTTACGAACATAATTAAAAAAGGCCTTAAAGGTTCATAGGTTGGTTCATAGATTGGTACTAGGCTATCGGCCCTAGGGCCTATCCAAGCCTAGCCATAATAATTCCCTGGCTATTTCTTCCCACACTATTTACTTCCTGGACCCCTGTATAACAGGGTGACTGATGTGATCCCTGGGGTGAATTTCCTTTCTCCCATCCAATTGTCAGTGTTCTTTTTGAAGAGGGCCAAAGAGGCACTCTGCTTGACATGTATGGGTAGTCTATTCCAGAGTCTGGGGAGGCTCTGGGTCAGGAACCTATCCTTCCAGCATGTTTTGTTTATTGTGATGACAAAGTTTAGATCCCTGGAGCATGTGGCTCTGAGGGATTGGGATTTCTTTAAGTGTAGCATGTCCAATAGCTCTGGGTTTGACATGGCTTTGTATGTTAAGCAGAGATCACCTCTGAGTAGACGATATGCGACAGAGTATAGCTGGAGTTTTTTAAGGCGGTCAGCATAGGGCATCTGCTTTAGGCCTGTGATTCTTTTAGTGAGGTATTTCGGCAGCCTTTCCAGTTGTTGCAGGTGTCTTGGGAGGTACATATCAAATGGGGCATTGTATTCTATAATGGGTCTAATGAGGGATGAGTACAGTGGGACAATGACCTTCTTTTTTTCTGGATGAAAAGCCCTTAGTGATGAGGTGTGCCACATAGAAGGATTTCCTGACTGTTGTGGCGATGTGGTTATCGAAGGCGAGACCACTGTCCACCTGTGTCCCTAAGTCTCTTATCACACTTTCAGTGTTTAGTGTACTGCCACCTATATGGTAATTCACGGGTATGTGTTTTTTCCCAAAGGGGATAACTACATTTCTTGGCATTGAGCTTGAGCCCATGGCTCTGGCATCAAGCATCTGTTTCTGTAAGGCCCTTTTGTAGAGTATCCACATAATTTGGAGATTCAATAATGGCTCCTAGTTTGCAGTTGTCTGCGAACTTTGTTAGCCAGAGTCCCTTAGTATTGGCCTGTACTTCAGAGAAGTAGATGCCAAACAAGAGTGGTCCCAGGACTGAACCCTGAGGTACTCCACTTGTCACTTGTCTGGAGCTGGATTTGGAGTTGGCTACTTTTACAGTGTGTGTTCTATCAGTAAGCCAGTTGGCAACTCATTGAGTGATGTAGGGATTAATGCCCAGCTTAGTAAGTATATCTATGATTCCAGAGTGGGGGATGGTGTCAATGGCCTTGGCGAGGTCCAGATAGGCTGTGTGGACCGGCTTACCCTCGTCCAAGGCTCTGGGGACTGATTCAAAGAAGTCATTCAGGTTCAGGAAACAAGATCGGCCCTTCACAAACCCATACTGGGTGGGGTCCAGTGTTTAAAGGTTGCCAATGTCTTTGTTTATAAGTTCCATGATAATACGTTCCATGGCCTTGCAGATCAGGCTTGTCAGACTGATGGGGCGGTAGTTCTTGGGATCCATGGTAGATCCCCCCTTGTGGAATGGGGTAACTGCAGCTGTGCGCCACTCATTGGGCACGAAGCCTGAGGTGAGGCTATGATTAAACATGACACTTAGTGAGGTGTCAGTTCATTTTGTAGTTCATGTAGTACACAGCCCGGGATGTCATCTCTCCCATGGATGCTGTATTCTTAGCTTTGGAGAGTGCGTTTTTTACCTGTGTGGACATTATTACCGGAATTTGGCAATCTTCCGGTATTGAGCTGGGCCATTTAGGGGGTGAGAGGTGGGTGAAGTTGGCACTAAATCGATCTGCCAGGATATTGGCAATAACCTTGGGATCAGTATATTTAATGCCATTCTGTTGTAGCTCAGAGCAGATCTGAGCATTGCCATTTAGATTCTTGACATAGTTATAGAATGCCTTGTGGTTGTCTTTGAAATCTTTGGCAATTTTATTTTTGTAACTAGCTTTGGAGGATTTTATGAGGGCTCTCAGCTTCTTAGTGAGGCTGGTAATGGAGTTTTTTTTCCATCCTGGGATTTTCCTCTTTTCTGCAACAGTTTCTTCCTTTTGTTGTAAAGTTTGTTTATGGCAGAGGACCACAAGATTGGCTTCATTTTTTTGGAGGAGAGCATCATAGCTCTATTTGAGATGGCACAATTCATGCATGAGTGGATGTGCTCATTCAGTGCCTTAGTGTAGGACTCAGCAGTTGAATTTTCAGTTCCCGTCTGCGTGGATGTCATGAAGTTTGTCACTTCTGACTTGAGTAGCATGAAGTTGGCTTTGGAGAAGTTTTTTTATGGAGGTTTCCTTACTGGGGGGTGGGGGTGGGATGTGGATGTTAAGGGTGATTAGCTTATGGTCTGACCTGACCAATGAGGGGATGACCATAGGTGTGGAGCACCTTATGGTTATCTTTCACCTGGGAGGTTATCTTTGCCACATAGTTTACTTTGGCAGATTTGACCAGCTCTCTAATTTGTTTTTTTTAGACTGGTGGGTGTCTTTTTGCACTGTTTTTCTTGTTCTTTCTTGGCTTTGGAGAAGTATTTTTTTTCTTTTTGTTGAATAGCCTGTTTATGCTAGAAGTCTACCAGGGTGGTTTATTTTTGCCAGTGATCATAGGTTTCACTTTGACAGGTGCTGCCTCCTCAATGCAGCTATGAATGTGGTTGTACAGTGCTCTTATGTACAGCTCAGAGTAGGCCTCAGTGCATCCAGACTTGGAGGGGCTTGGACGTTTAATGTGCTGTTACTTTATTTGAAGTAATTGGCCTTAGCAAAGTTCTTAACAGGTCTGGAGTTTGATGAGGGTTCTAAGTTCATTTTAATACTAAAGGAAATTCATAGCATATTTGCTTATCTCAAATGTTTTTACATAAATTCATGAAATTTCTAAACCTGGATGGCACATTTATGCTGCTATAGCCAATTCATAATAATTTCAATATAGTTCAGAATAACAAAATGATTGACTTATCTTGTTTCTTTACTTAAACATAGGTTAGTATGAGACTTACTGTCTGAAGAAGATATCTCACGCAGTCAAGTAAGACTCAACTGGGATCTGCCACCTGGCTAGTTACCCCCACTAAATTAAATTTATACTATAAAAGTGCAATATAAATGCAAAAAAGAACTTTCCCCAAAGCTGCCTTTTATAATAGCTTATGAGATATTTTTGAGGGCAATGTTTTACTGCATAATTGTTTTTTCTAGGTTGTTTGTATTTTATGATTGTGGGTATTAGTTCCACCTTTCTTATTTTGCAAAAATATTTCAATAAAACATATTTTGAAAAAACAATTGCACTATAGCAGCAAAGATAGGCAGTGCAAGCTGTAAAACAAGTAATCAAGAAAACAAAAAAGCAATACATCAGTTTACAAATCAAATAAGAAAAGTAAATAAAAGCATACATTTAAAAGAAAAAAATCTTTCAGGGCCAAGTGCAAAATAGAATCTTATGAATAAGCATTAAATAAATAGCAAAGCAAAGAATAAAGGAAACTAACACAGTCACACTGTCACAGACATTATGCTTAAATGACATAAGGAAAAATGAAGGAGAAAAGTTAAAGTTTAGAAGATAACGAATCTGAGAGTCATAAACTCACCCCACCCAAAAAATGAACTTTGAAATAACATAACCAATTACAAAGATAACCCGAAGAAAGAAAAGATTGTTTGAAATGAATAAATGAAGCAAACATATAGCAGATGTGAAGTAGCTTAGGATAGAGAACCTGGTATAGTTTTGTTGGATCTGCTGGGATTTAGACGATGATATATTGAGATTGTCTGCAGTACTTCCTAGTTTTGTTAACTGACAACATGGATGATTTTGCCTGTTTTTCTAATGAAGTGCAAAATACTTCTGGATGTCCTGCTGTTGTAGGGATCGGCCCAAGTGACACACACATCCATGGTATTGACATTTTACCATGCTTACTGCAACTACAAAGAATTTATGCTCTCCAGTTTGGGATATGAAGTATTTGAAGGCTTATTTGCAGCTAATATGGTTCCTAGAGGTCTTGGAATGCTTATTGAACTGGGGATAAGTGAAAGTAACTCTATCTTATCATCTCTGTGGTGCACATTTCACAATCCTGCTTCTAATATGTTTAACAAAGCTTTGGTGGGGTTTTCGGAGACAGATTGCTGAAAAACAACTAACTGAGCAACATATTATGGTGGACATTTTTTCATTTAATACCCAATTTCAGACTTTTTTTTCAAAAGTATACTTTCTTTCAAATTATTGAATAATGAGTATAAGGAACACAAAATAAAAAATATATATAAAAGAGATAGTAATGACTATCATAACAACAGGGTTTATTCATGGCCTAGATCTGGTGCAACTAATAAGACTGTTAAGCTTGACCTCGGTAAACTGGGACAGAATGTCAAATGTAATAACCAGTGATCCAGGGTTAAATATTAATATGGTCATATTCTCAAATCTATTCTGAAGCTATATGAGACCCTGGATTCAGAGGAGGCTCTTCTTCTCATACAGAGATAGATGCTGAATTGTGGGTGGGTTCAAATGATAAAAGACCAGCTGTGCTTAAAGAAAAAAAAACTCCACCATCTAATGTTGCAGCTGCTGATTCTTACAACAAAAATGGGGACATTCTTGTACAAGAAAGAGAAGGAGGGGTACTCACAATGTTTTCTATTCTACTGATTTATGTTTTTTGCAACTTTGGGGTACTGTCATGGGGGCAGCATTTTTGCCCCTATTTCCATCAAATATATATGTGGAAATGTTATCTTGATGACAGTTGGGTCATTAGGAAGAGCCTACAATCTATGTTTTATGAATTTATTGAATATTTGAATTCTATGTTTTTCTTCATTTGATAGATATGTGGAAACACTATCTGGATGATTGTTGGGTCATATGGAAGGGCCCACAATCTATGTTTAGTGGATTTATTGAATAGCTGAATTCTAATGATTTCAGTATTAGATTTACTGGTAAGAGTCAATTGTTTAACATCATTTTTTTAGATGTTAATGTTACCAAAACTCTGGATAGTATGCTTGTCTCTAGTGTATACAGGAAACCATTTAGTAAAACTGCTCTACTATATTCTAGTAGGTTCCATCCTAGGTAAAGGTATTCCCAAATATCAGTTTATTCATGTGACAAGGTTATATAGCCTTGAGTCTGATTATGAGGCTATGGCTTCTGACTTAACCCATATGTTCTTCATAGGGGTTACAGCATGTAACAAGTTATGTCTGCTAGACATCCTATTTCTTTTAGACCTCCAGTTGACTTTTGACGTATCAAGATAGTATTGTGGCCTACTAGTCCTACATTTGTGTTACATTATGGTTGCAATTTCAGTACTATTATAAACATTATTGATTACCACTGGAACAAGTTGTCTGCTAACAATGTTATACTTCCTAATACAGGTAGGTTTTCCTTTAAGGGGGGCAGAATTTGAAGCATCTATCAAGAAGTTGACTTATCCTGATTAATTCTTGGGCATTTACTTTGTGGCAGATGTTCTTTCTGCTGTTACATACATTCCAGTACATTATTCTTCAATAGAGCTACTTCCAAGATTTTTTGGTATTGGAGATACTATTAGATATTACACCCCTAAGGTTATTTACCTGGCTACATGTTTCTGTGGAACCTTCTGTGTTGACAGGACCTCACATCTTTTTAAGGAATGAATTAATGAATACATTGTATTTTATTGTGTGCTGTTATTTTTTAAATGTATTTTAATGTATTGTTGCTGTTTGCTGCACTTTTAGCCTAGCATAGACTTGGTTCTGATTTGCTGGACCCAGTCTGTTTTTACAGTTTCTGAGCAGTAATCCAGCTTTCCTCTACAAAAGAGGGCCTCCCTGTACACCATGGTGAGAGTAGAGTGTAGCTAAGGACCTATCTGAGTGGTGATTGTTGGCCCAGGGCCTGCGTAGTGTGTTACTATTGGTTAGAGTATTTGAAATCAGTTTAATTTCATTTATCATAGCTGCACAGAGGTTAGCAACAAGCAATCAATCTCCTGTGTTACCTGAGGCCTCCACTGCCTGCTACTGAAAAATAAGTAGCATTTTTAATTAATCTGCACATCTTGCATTGTATTTTACTGTATTTTTGCTTTTTCCTGCACATTTAGCCTAGCATAGACTTGGTTCAGATTTGCTGGACCCAGTCTGTTTTTCATGTTTCTGTGCACTAGCTCAGCTTTCCTCCACAAAAGAAGGCATCTCCCTGCACCCTAGTGAGAGTAGAGTATAGCTAAGGACCTATCTGAGTGATGATTGTTGGCCGAGGGCCCAGTCTAGTGTTCTACTATTGGTTAGAGTGTTTGAAATCAGTTTAATTTTGTTGCTACTTGTTGCCTGCATTAGTGTGGGTTTGCCTAGTGTGCACCACCCGTATAACCATGCTCTACAGCACAGTGGAGGATACCATTGGCAGTTATAGATGCAAACTCTTAGGCAGAGATCATTTTCCCTTAGTCAACTGCTTGTGCTCCATCAGAGGTTTCTCACTGTTGTGCTTCACTGCCTGGTTAAATACTCTTACCCCTTAAGCCCCTCACAATTTAGAACTTTTTCTTGTCCCTTAGCCATACCTGGTCCTTCTAGTCCCCTCCCTGTTACTGACTGCAGTACTTCACCTAGCATTATGAATGGACAATTTGCCATCATTTCTCCAGCCAACCTGATTAATATGGGTATCCTGAGGCAATGTAGCAATTGCTTAACATAGACTGACAACCCACTTCTCCTAATTCACATAATTTCAATATGTGAGAGATGCATCTTTATTAAGAATCTAGATGCATTTCTCACATCTTGAAGGATTTCTGGCCATCTTTCTGAAATTAGAGCTGAGTGCAAGAATAATGCACTGGCTCAGCACCTGCAGCTTCCCAAAAGACACACTGGCTTTACATTTCAAATTATTGATCATGTGGACTTTTTGCAACTGGAAGAAGAAATCCCTAATCATTTAGAAAAATATGAACTACTGTGGCAGCTGAAACTGAACTCTTTTAGAAAACTGGGGCTGAATTACTATTGCTCCATAAAAAGCATATTAGAAGTCAGAAAACTGCCCCACTGTTTAAAAGACTATTAAAAGACTCCTATGAGTCTGATTAATGCTGATATTACACATTAATATTATACATGATAATATTGTTTTGAATAAATATCAAATATTGTAAATATTTTACAATGAAGATAATTGACATTGATGCTATTTTCTGCTACTTTTACTCATTTAAACAACGTGCTTTCTTAGATGCCACACTTGAAGAGATCCCCGGGGACTTAATGCTTTATTTTTAACATTTTTCACTGTATTTCCACTTTAGCAATTATAGCTGTGGTTTTCAGCCTACTTAGATGTTCACTTGTAGATTTCTACATGTTCATAAATATTATGATATGCTTTTTATACACAAACCTGATGAAGTATTTATTTGATACGAAAGCGATCTTTGTTAAAAGTGTTTCAGTTTATAAATTACTAATATTTATTCTTACAGATGTCTAGTGGTAGATCTTTTTGTTAGTTAATTAGTTTGTCATTTTGTTAGTGATTTGGTTTCTTAATTAATAAAGTTTGGATTAGTGGGTTAGCCTTAATAAGCTGTTCTTATATTATATATTTTAATGTGTCTACAGCTCTTTAGTTTCAGTTCTAAGGTAGCACAGTCACAGTTTACACTATGGTGTTAACAGGGAAGGGGGACTTGGTTAAAGGAATGAGTTTAATGCTTTTATTGCTCTTAACAGAACCACCCTCAGTAACCACTCTCTTGCTCCAAATAACCTGATTATATACAAATAATGAATGTATTTAATGCTTTTCATTATACTCAACTTGGATCGCTTGTTTGTGTGTTTCAATAAAGGATATTCCATTTTAAACTCAACTGTAGACTACCTACTATTTTATTATTTTGTAGTACATGTTTTACAATTCGATTTTTATTAGTGAACTGGGTGCATAACATATTACAAGGAGTGAGTTTCACACCTTACAAACTGCAAAATTTCTACTTGGTTTATATTAAGAATCTAGAATCTAGGCTTTCTCATTCACAAATCAGAGTATCAGATACTAAGCAGGCTGTCAGCTCACACACTTCACTTCCTGCACCATCTGCGTGTACAACACCTAAACCTACATACGCAGAGGTTCTCACTACAAGCCTACCTAAAGATCAGAGACCTCCCAAACATAAACATGCTTCAGTTAATACATTTCCAGCAAATCACAGTAAACATAAAAATGCAAGTACCAGTGTTTCACCAAACATCCCCCAAACACAAAATCAAATGTTTTAGTCATAGGTGCCTCCAGTCTGAAACACACAAATGTCCTACTAACCAGGTTGCATAAAGAAAAGGTCACAGTCAGCTGTATGTCAGGTGCCAGGGTCCACTACATCACACATACATTCAAATGTCTCAACAACAGGCATTGTTGTGACTCTGTCATAGTCAATGTTAGTGTGAATGACTTGAGATGCATCTCACAGGACTGTATGAAGAGAGACATGACTGAGCTCTCTGATTATGTGTCCCAGATGGGTCTGTTTCTAGCCTTAAGCAGCATTCTACCTTCATCTAGGATGATGGCTAAATGCAGACAAAAAATGATTGATGTCAACAACTGGCTTAGTTTCTGGTGTCATTCTAAGGGGATTCAGTACCTGTCAGCCTGGGATGATATGGTTCATAGACTTTGCCAGAGATGGTCTGCAGCTATCACCTCTGGGCTTTTGAGTACAGGCTAAGGCTCTTGTCTCCTCCATAGTGCCTTTTTTAGGCAGCGTCTCAAAAACAAAATTCCCGATGTAAAATTATTCTCAAAAAATAATCTTAAGTTTATGCCGCTAAACCCTAGGAGTATAAATCTGAAATTGCACTCACTTTAAGCACCCCTCACCTTGGAAGATGCAGACATCTGTGCAGCCACACAGACCTGGTTCAAACCTGCGGAGAGCACGCTGGCCATATACCCCCATCATACTGGGACAGAATGCTTTCCACACATTAAGACCCCGAAATGAAGGCATGAAAACTAAAGGAGGAGGAGTATCAATATTCATCATCTAATGGAGGAGTATCAATATTCATCAACTAATAGAGGAGTATCAATATTCATCAACTAATGGAGGAGTATCAATATTCATCAAAGATAAATACAGCTCTAGATTGGTTACACAGAATGATTCCTTAGAGTTACTCCATGTGCAAATAACTATAGGAAAGACCCTCTCCAAGTTATTGTCAGCTATAGATCCCCCTCCATGAACCATGATATCCACACTGCCTACTTGGATATACTTGAGTCACTCAAAATACAACCAAACACCCTGGTTATGGGTGACTTTAATTACCTGTCTATAGACTGGGTAAAGTATACACGTAAAAACACACTCACTCAAAGGTTCTTGGACTTCATTAACTCATATGCCTTGGAGCAGGTAGTTGGCACTCCCACAAGGGGCCCAAACATTCTAGACTTGGTACTCACCAACATGGTTGAACAGTGCACCACCACAAGTGTGTGGCCCTCCCTGGTGAAGTCTTATCATGAACCAGTCTCTTTTGAAGTAACAATAGCACCACCCCCCCCAGAGAAATTAGGCTAAAAAACTTCTTCAAAGGCAACTGCAGCCTCAAGAAGGCATTAATAGCTTCAAAGCTCCTGTCCCCATTGACAGCAGTGACACCTATACTGGGATACACACCAATGCATTGTATAAACATTTATACAATTGTATTGACTCAGCCATTCCTAATAGGACCAAAGCAAGATCCTCAAGAAAAAACAAGACTGCCTGATGGAAATCCATCATAAACAGGTTATATAATAAGAGGAAGAAATTGCTGTCTAAGAGCAAGAAGGAATGATCTCAGAATTGGAAGCACACCCTTCTCAGCTTGAACAAGCAAATAAGACATCTTGTAAAGTCCTCTAAAGCTAACTATGAATCTAGATTAGCATCCCTAGCTGTGGATAACCATAAGGCCTTCTTTAGCTATATCCGAAACCTTAAAGGAAAAGCCCAGATTTGCAGTGAACTGGTAGTGAATGGTGCCACGTATACTGAACCAGTGAAAATAGCCAACATGCTAGTGGACAGGTTCAGTGAAAACTTCTCCCCTGTCCCCACCACATATACCCCAAAACATTCCTACTTCCTATTCTCCACCTAGTATCTCTAAAGAGCAGGTCTTAACTGGTCTCTCCATGGCCAAAAGCACAGCCTCTATGGGGCCTGATAACATCCCAGGCTGCATTTTCAATGGTTTAAAACACAAGTTAGCAATACCATTGGGTACACTTTTCAGCCACAGCCTAAGCACTAGTTTTGTCCCTGCTGAATGGAGAATAGCTACCATCATCCACTTTCACAAGGGGGGTATATAGACGAACCCTGTGAACTATAGACCCATTAGCCTAACCAGCCTTATCTGCAAAGCCATGAAGAGAATCATCATGGACCTTATCAACAATGATATAGCAAACCTTTAAACACTTGACACAACCCAGTCTGGTTTTGTTAAAGGGAGACTCTGCATGTTAAACCTGGTGGAATTCCTTGAGACTGTCACCAAAGCCCTGGATGAAGGCAAATCTGCGTATAAAGCCTACCTAGACTTGACCAAGCCTTTGACATAATCTCCCACTCAGGCATCATTGAAAAACTCACCAAGCTGGAGGTCAACCTACATACTGTCAGGTGGGTTGCAGACTGGCTCACTGACAGAACACATACAGTCAAAACAGGGGACTCCACCTCCACCAGCAGACTCATTACCAGGGGTATTCCACTAGATTGGTCCTATGGCCCCTGTTGTTTGGAATCTACTTCTCAGAAGTACAGGCAAAAATAAAAGGTTTGTGGCTGACAAAGTTTGCTGATGACTGCAAACTGGGAACAGTCACTGAGTCCCTAAATGAAGTCAGAATTCTACAAGAAGGACTTATGCAAACCAATGATTGGTGCTAAAGTCGTGGTCTTAAATTCAATGCAAAAAATGCATTGTTATCACCTTTGGCAAAGGCGATGTCCTTTAAGATTACCATATTAATAACAACACCCTAAGCTCTAAATCAGTGGTGAGAGATTTGGGCACACAGGTTGACAGCAACCTTTATTTTGATCACCATGTCTCCATGGTGGTAAGGAAGGCCTTCTACATTGGTCACCTTATAAGCATGGGCATAGCTTCCAGAACAAATGAGGTTATAACCCCCCCTGTACTCTTCTCATATCAGGCCTACAATAGAGTACAATGCTTCCTTTGGTATGTACCTAAACAGGCACCTGCAGAAATGGGAGAGACCTCAAAGGTTTCTCACAAAAAAAAATCAGGGTCTTCAGCACATAGAGCAACTTCTGATCCTGCCTTAATGGAAATGCTGCACATTCATAAGTCAAATGCTACATGATTCACTTGCTCTAGGGATCTTAACATAGCATGTGACATCAACAGGACTTTCTAGAGAGACAGATATCTCTCCCAGAGGTTGCCTCTCCTCTGGTTAAACAGAGCCCCTTGGTAACCCTTTTAAGTGTAACTTGGACGATTGGATGGGAACTGAAAATTCATCCTAGGGGTCTCAACTGTGTCTCTCTTGGATAGGGGCAGTGCTGATTTGTATCTGCTTATAACACAGACTATATCTCTAGACCCTTGAGGGAACAAGGGTTGAACATGGCTAGGCTTGTAAGGGCCTTAGGGCCATTAGCCTAGTTATCTCCTATGATCCTATGAATGTATCTCCATCTCAATGATATTCACTGTAAGCATTAATGCAGTACATTATTTAAGAACATTAAAGTACACCCCAAAACCACATTTAGTTTTTATAGGTATATTATATCCAAAATGCAACCTAGTGGATATTATATAGAAGAGGTAGTGGATAAGAAGGAAAGATTTTGGATTTTTTCTACTGGTTCCCTTTTAGATCTTGGCATGAATAAGAATGTATGTCATATTTGCCCTCTTAATGTTCCAGGAATGTTCAGTATGTGTTGTTTTGTATATTATATTAACAAACACATTATAGCACATTCGGATGCAATTTATTGGATATAGTAAGGAATAAACATTAGCTAACAATGAAATATGAAGATATAATTTTTTATTGCTGTCCATTTGAGCTTTGGTTTGTATATCAATGTATAATTTTCAGCTGTGTGTCTACTTTTTCGGATATATATATATATATATATATATATATATATATATATGTGTGTTTATTTATATTCTTTTATTATATTTACACTTAGAAATTTAGGGAAGTTTCACTGTGTGATGTCAGTCTTTTTCTATTGGTGTCTTTGTATCAGGTGATGGCAGCGGGAAGTTATATGTGTTCCTGGTTAGTGGCACTTGTTATTTTACCCACTGAGGAAGCTTTATCAAAACTGGTTTGGGTGTGTTTGAAGCTGCTTTTTAATAAACTTTGATACTGCATTTTTGGCCCTTGACTGCTGGATTTTTTCTTGTTGTGATATAAATACACACACACACACACACACACACACACACACACACACACACACACACACACAAATACATATGGTAATATTGCATTTACTTTTATTTGATCAAATGATTATTTCATTGACTACTGCAATGCATGTGATGAATGGCTGAAGGCTGCATTCATTGAATAAAAAAAATCCTCAGTATGTTTCATTGAATGTTTTGTGTGAAGCAGTAAGTGGCAGTTGCACAAGTTTTTTTTGAAGGTGGTGTGGTGGGCTTTGTAAATCAGTTTGACATGTAATTGCTGTCTTGATAGTGCAATGTTAATACTTATTGGAATAGTGGAAATCACTAAATCCATATATAAATCTATCTATCTATCTATCTATATATATATATATATATATATATATATATATATATATATATATATATATAAGCACATGCATGGACACACACAGACATAATTGATGCACATTTACATCAAGACTCAATATAGAAACTGCAAACTATGAAATACCTACCGATCAAATTAAACAAGAAATACATAAAACAAGTACCCTCTGCACACCCATGCTGCTGCGAATATGCTTACTCCAAGATCACACTAAAGTGGGAAAAAAACATTTTCCTTACTTCTGTATTAACCCAACCTCAGCAAAACACACTTGCTGTCAACTTCCCAGACTATTCTCCAACATATTATCTCTACTACCATTTGCACATTGCAACCATCATCACTAAATCAAAAAAAAGAAAACATCAATTTTCATTAATGTGCTATAATGGCTTTTGAGTAACATGCATACTGATGATTTTTTTCTCATGAACTGAACCTCAGGGCTCCTTTCTGTCATCTACTTTTCAGAATTCAAACCTAACATCACAGAACTCTGGGTGACCAAGTCTGCAGATGACTGTAAGCTTGGTGCAATCATAGAGTCCCTCAAGGATACTAATAATCCTTCAAGACGCTTGTTGCAAACTGATAATTGGTTCCATAGACATGATCTAAACCTGAATGCCAAAAACTGCATAATAGTATCCTGTAGAAAGTCAGCCACCCATGGGAATTACCAAATAGACAATACACCCCTGAAAGTAGACTCAGTGGTTGGGGACTTGGGAAAAATATGAGCAGTCGCTTAGCCTTTGATCAACATGTGTCTACTGTTCTAAGGAAATCATTTCATATTGTACAACTTATAATCAAGGGTATGCCATTCAGGTCCAACGATGTTTTACCCACTGAACTCAGTCCTCATTAGACCACTCATTGAGTACAATGTTGTCCTCAGTATGTAGCTGACCAGGCATATGCAACAGGAATAGTCATAAAGGTTCCTCAAGAAACAATACAAGGTGTAAAAAACATGGATTACACAGACTGACTCAAACCCCTATCTTTATACTTAGTCTTCTATAGACTACTGAGAAGTGATTATACCTGACTTATGAGGCTTCACATCCACAAGTCTAACAGCATTATATATACCTGACTGAAATACCTAATCCTCATTTGCAACATAAATAGCACACATTGGAAGGGCAAATATGTGTCTTAGTGATTATCCCTTCTCTGTAAGAGGCTTCTCAATCACATGAAGCAGAGTTCAACCCTCACTGTATTTACAAGGCATGACACTGGGTATGATACAGTACTGGTTTCTTTCTAGAGAAATTCAGGTAGGAAGTTATCAGTGAGTGGTGAATATGGTTTCAGTTTGTGAAGAGATTTTTTTTTTTATATATGAAGTAGGGACATATTTTAAACTGAAAGATGGTGTGGTACTAGAAGGGGTTTAGGGTGGTGTAAGGGTATTATGGAGGGTCTTTTTTGTATGGGCAGCTATGCTGTCTTTGAAGTAGGTATTGAACTGGCTAGCAATTTCAAGTAGAAAGAGGTTAGGCAAAAGATTTGTGTTGTTTCTTTGTCCTTGTATGCATTAAGTCCTTGATGGAAGACCAACTTTTTTTGAGATTAGGTCTATGACAGTTCTGCAGATAATTTTAATGCTGTTTTTTGTCATTGTTTGCTTGTTTTTGTAAGGTTTCAAAGTTCTCTAAACTTCTACAACTGCTCTGGTATTTTGTTCTTTCACCATTTTTATCCAGGCCTTATCCCTGTTATGCATAAGATTTCTAGTATTGTTGTATAGTCAGGGGGCATGGATCGGTTTCATTCTTTTTCTTCTTAAATTAATAAGTTATTTAGAATATTTAAAATATTGTGCTTAAAGTGAGGACTGCTTCACCAGGAGGAGGATATTTGGATTACACCATTTGATGGAGTCTAGTCCTGATCTGAAGGTGTCTGAGAAGACGTTTGTGAGATTGCAGGTCCATTTGAAGTTGTGTTGTTTAACATGATGGGTGAGTAATCCATCTGTGTAACTGGAAGGATTGTCACTAAAGGATCCTGTAAGGGTTCCTAAGGTGGTGTATTATTTGTGTGGATCAGACACTATTATCCACTCTATGGTGGAGCTCTTGTCACAAGTTGCATTATATCTAGTGGGTGTAGTGATTAGCTGTCTAAAGCCATGTAGGTTAATACTGGAATTCAGAAAGGTGGAGGTAATGTGTTGCCAATCAATATTTACATATCCCAATATAATCTTTTAATAGGGATGGTATTGGATATTCAATGTAGTTTCTTAAATATGCTTGTACATAAAGGTCTAACCCTAGGATTCAGAAAGGTATAATGCACTGTACAAACTTGTCCTCCTATGGATGAGCAGTTCAGAGACTGCTGTACCTCTATGGTGGCATGAAAGCACAGACCTGCAGCATGGACATCAGTCTCAGTGGCGAAATTGCATGCAAATGTGGCAGTCTGGGCACATCTAATGCTATTTGAACGTGTACTCTCCTCTTGAAATATCATTAGCTTCTGAACAGAACCATATTACCCTTCAACTATATGCAGGGGGCATATATATTCACTACACTAAGTGCAATCTCAGAGCTGATATATTTAAGTAGCAGGGGGTGTAGGGGGCACAGTCCCCCACATGGGGGTCCAGGGGGGCTTGCCAACCTGTTTATACTTGGAGAAGAGCATTATGATTTGTGTTTTATTTGTTTCTATATGTACTTGTGCTGGAATATAGTAAGTGTTGGTATCCTGTGTGTTTTCAGTATTTTGAGTTTTCAGTATTTTGAACTTTCGAGATTTTGGTCTCGGGATTTTGGTCTTCATGATTTTGGGCTTTCAGGATTCTGTAACGCTCCCCTAACAGCACAATGTTCAATTCAGAGATATTTTAATAAACTGATAAAGAGATGCTTCTCAGTGCAGCATTCTTGTGTGTCTGAGTCACAGATTATTGAAATCAAGGTAATTGGCCATATGGCATTGCCCAGTATGCGCTGGTGGTAATAATCTTTCTGAATCCCAGGAAGTCTTTAATTTGCTTTTTTGTTTGACAAAAGTAGAAACTACCTCAAGTTAAATAACTATTCCTTGATTAAATTATATGAAAAAGGGATGAAATTAAAACCATCTTTAAGAATTTTCATCAGTCTGCAAATAATTAGTGAAATTAGAAAATCTACAGTACAAAAAAGTATTCCTTTCTAGCCAGATGATCCACTAGAAACATATGATAAAAGATAAACATCTATGGACTTCCTGTACTGTAACATGGGGCTTGCTTTAAAATTTTTATGCATTACTGAACCACTCAGTACAGCTTTTGATCTAACTTACAGCTAATTTTCATTGGTCTTGTAATTTTTACTGCCCGAAATTTATTCATAACAGCTGCACCCTCCTGTTGTCTTTTCACAGCTGCTTGTTTTTGTTAGTCTGAAAAGGGTTTAAGTAGTTATGAATATTTAAAATACTAGAAATAACTCAAGGAAATTCTTTTCTTTTTGCATTTTCACTGTATATAAAGTAGCTTTGGCAAATGTCAACCTTTTTTGCATGTTTTCCTAGATAAATCAGTTTACTGATTGCACTTTCTTTCTGCCCTGGTGTGGGAGCCGTCTTAATACAGTAGCAATTGTAGTAATGGGAGTACATAAATTGCTACTACTTCTGGGGAACTGATTACTAATTTACAGCTGCTTTTCATTGGTCTTACATGTTTTACTGCTTACTGTGCAAGGTAACACTGAGTGTATAGCCACCATAGTTGTAGATGAATAGCAGTTACTGTGCACAGGGGAAGTTTTGCCTAAGTTACTGCAAAAATCCTTCATCTTTCATGTCCCCTGTGAACAGTAGTCTGGTCTGGGTTTCACTTACTTGCTCTTGTCTTCATTAATTCTCACTATATTGTGCTGATCTGTGCTGACCTGGGCTCACCTGATATCAGCTGTGCAAGTCTGTGCATTACTATTTTCTACATATCTAGTGTGATTTTGCAATCTCCCTCCCTTTTTAAGTTAGGCAGCATATAGAGACTACCTCCCCTTCTTTTGCCAACCTGCTAATACTTGGTAACCTATAAGTCAGTGTAAGAACTATTTCATGGTAATTGAAAATTAACTTTTGCATTTCCTACCAGATTCTGTCTATGAAAGATGCAAGCACATAGCTAACTGGAAGGTAGTGTTCTATAAATCCACTGTAAGCAATGATCACACTGTCTTATCCTCACCCATGTGAAAACAACATCCTCGTTCTGATAACAGTAAGCTGTCATACTCTGATGCCTTAAAAAATCACTAGCAAAGCCTCTTAGAATTCTTAAGAATAGGCATCCATGCCCTCCCAAACGCAGCTTCTAAACACACCCCTTCATCCACATGTCACCACTCCAGTGTCTAACAAGATCAAATCAGCTTCCAGAAACATCCAGCCAATTATTGACTCTATTGCTGGACACACTAACTCCATGCTTATGAGGTTAAACAAAGACAGACCCCAGGATTCATGAAGCTTGAGCCAGGCGCAGGCATAGCGTAGGCGGTATAACGCCAAATATGGCCGTCGAGCGATTCAGGTACGATCCAATTCCATGTGCACTACTGGCGTACACCAGAACTGCGCAGCCCCCGGCTTAGGTATGCTAATCACCCCATGTGCAGTGTCGCACCATGCAAATGAAGGCAAATAGTGATTCATGAAGTGGTGCAGGCGTAGCGTAAGCCCACGGAAATGTAAACCAAAAAACACGGTTTACATTTTCCCAAACAGAACATCGGAGCTATGGAAGAGGGCCAGACCCAGGTATCACAACATTAACATATGCCAATGGCGAAATACACAGCCAATGGCATAAGAAAAGATGCACAACACGTAAATAATAACATTTAATGTCATGTCCACAGTAACGCACAGCACAACCGCAGGGCATGTGTGCGGAAGCTGTAACATAAAGAAATAATATAAAAATGTCATAAAATCGCAACATAATAGAAATCAGGTTTACAGCATAATACACAATGGTAGGCATGGAACACCACAACCAAGGTGCAAGGGTTTCTAAGGGCCTGCGATAGTGTTTGGCGCGGTAACTATGAATTAGTAATCAATGCCATGCAAATGAGGCAGATAATACTGAATCGCAAATGTCCCGCTGGATGAAGGTTGTACCATACAGCGCAGCGGTATAACACCGAGGAGTGGCTCAGAGGAGATACATGACATCAGCAGAGGGGCGTGCCACTGTAGCAATAAGCACATTGGAGCAATGCAAATCTGGCCTGTCCGTTGCTAAGCAAAGCTGCAGGACAGGGGTGGGTAGGTAGGTATAGAATTGTTTAGCTGAGAGAACACATGGTGCCCAAAAGCGCATGTGTATGGGGAGGAAAACGTGCCTGCAACCCAGTAATCAGACGCACGCGCCGCAAACAATAGCAGAAACTGGAAGGTCAGGGGAAGAAAAGAAGGAAATGCGGAAGTAGGGTAATTGGAGTACTAATGAGCAATCAACACCAATCAACCTACAAAGGCCAATCAACGGCAGCTGACAAGTCTGCTTGCAGAACCCTGCAAAACTGGATAGGGGAGGCATTGGAATGCAAAGAAAGGAGGGGAGGTATTGGATTGCAAAGATAGGAGACCTGACACAGCAGAGCAAAGCAAACTGACAGCAGACCAGCAGTAGCACACATAACACAAGATACGCCAGGTCCAGGAAAGTACAAATGAAAGTAGGCTGCAGGATGCACGCCAGAAAATGGTAGGTGCAACGTGCAGAAATGTAAAGGGAAGGTCAAGAGGTAATCCACGGCAGGCAAATATAATTCAACACCAAAGGCACCACAATAGTAGTTCCGGCAGTAAAACACATAAGATACCCTGTAGCTACGATCGTACATACACACCCTATGACATCATATGTGTTCACAGCACAATAGTATAAAGTGTGAAAGCACCCAACACACACCTGTGTATTCCCAAACACCGCACCATAGGTATAAACACACGGGGAACTTTTAAAATGTACATATTGGGAGCTGCCATAGCTGTGATTCATCAGCATGTGTTAGAGACTGACAGTGTTGTGGAGGATGATGCCGACAACCACCGCAGGCCTCAGAGGAGAAGGAGAGTGTTCAGACCAAGGGTAACCTACCAGGGGCTACATGACCTGGAGATAGTAGAGCATTACAGGGTGGACAGGGACATCTTACAGCAAATAGTGGAGCTGTGTCAGCCATGCCTGAGAACCAGAAACAACAGAGGGGAACCCATCCCAGTGGACACGAAGGTATGTGTAAGCCTGCGAATACTGGCCACAGGTACCTTTCAAAGGCCAACTGGAGATATAATGGGTATCTCACAGGCATCAGCATCCAGGGTACTACACCAGTTCCTGGATGCCATGTTACCACATGCCAATGAGCAGATATACTTCCCCAGAACTCAGGAGGAGTTGGCCAGCAATATGCGCCACTTCCACCGTGTGGCACACTACCCGGAGGTACTGGGTGCGATAGACTGCACGCACATACAAATCAAGTCATCACCTAGTGAGCATGGTAAGCACTACATAAACTGCAAGGGATTCCACTCCATCAACTGCCAGGTCGTGTGCAATGCCCAGGGCATTATCATGGATGTGTGTACTGGCAGCCCTGGAAGCTACCATGACTCCCATATCTGGCATGCCTCACAGCTGTATCAGGTATTTGTCAGGGGGGACATCCCACATGGCCATCTTGTGGGGGATGCTGGCTATGCAATGGAGCGGAGGATGATGACTCCCATCAGAAATGCACACACACCCATGCAAGAACGCCATAATGAGGCACACGCACAAACCAGAATCATCATAGAACGTGTGTTTGGGATGCTGAAATCATGGTTCCAGTGCTTGGACACATCTGGTGGAGCCTTGCAGTACTCTCCAGGCATGTGTGCCCACATTGTCATAGTATGCACCATGCTACATAATATGATCCTGCGGAAACAGCTGCAGCAGGGACAAAATGGTGAAGGCCCTCATAGCCCACCGCAATTCCCAAGGCCATTACAGGCACAGAGGGATTCAGACCATGAACACACTGTGCCAGCCCCAGTAGGCAGATGGCAGCGTGCCCAATATGCCTATGCCTTGGCAAAGAGGGAACGTATAGCACATACTCTGACAGTGTAGGCCCCTACGGACTGACACCTCTCCACCTGCACACACAGTAAAATGGATGACACACAAACATGACCACCTGTAAATTGTAATGTATAGGTGGCCCAATGTGTGACTCCTACATAGGCAGCCCTCAAACATTGTACACACAACAGCTAGTGGAACACGGAATGCAAACACCTGAACAGTACATGAACCTTACAGCATATGGTGGTGCTGTGTGCCTGTCACGTTTCCTGCCAGATATATAAATATAAATATATATATATATATATATATATATATATATATATATATATATATATGTACACATATGCATATATATAATACAGATAGAAAGGGCAATAGAGTGATATATGGTGATATAGATGGATTCAGCGATATCTGCAAATATAATAGATAGTTCAATGACATTCATAACACCTTGGAGGTACAAATAAATAGGATACCGCCAACCATGGAATGTGTAACATAGTGACATGCGTAACCACGAGGCTGAAAGACCGATAGAACACAGTACCAAAACAGTACAGCCGCGAGTAATAGTATGATGATAAGAAGGGACAGTTAGTCACTGCTGCCGGTGTTGCGGTCCACGTAGATACTGTATTCAACTGTGTCTGTGAGTGCCGTAGTCTGTGTAAGTGTGTGTTGAGGGTGCCGTGTGCATCTCTGTGTAACTGTAATGTGTGTGTGTGTCCGCAACATATGTTTGTTAGTGCCAAGTCAGAGGCAGAGCAGTACGGTAGGTGTGGGTATAGCTAGCCGTAGGCATACGGTTACTACCTGTCCCACAGTAGGAGGGACAGCCCCACCCTGGGCAGGTGTGTCCTGACATAAAACAGTACAAAGGGCAAATGTCCAAGATGATAGGACATAAATATGTCCCATATATAATGTAACAGTCGTATTTAATAGTTATGCCTGTATGTAAGAAATGTAAATGTTACATGCAATATGATAAGTAGCCAAAGTCACACAACAATAGGTATGTATTGAGTTTAAAAGTATGTGCTAACCTGTGTACTGACCATGGCTACGTGTTGGCCTGTAAACACCGCTGTGTGTCCCGCAAGTGTCCAACAATGACCATATGAAAAGGTGGCAACCCATGGCAAACAGGCTCTTTTTCAACACAACCACAATGACTGCAAATATCTGGGA
This sequence comes from Protopterus annectens, assembly GCF_019279795.1. Lineage (NCBI taxonomy): Eukaryota > Metazoa > Chordata > Ceratodontiformes > Protopteridae > Protopterus > Protopterus annectens. The sequence continues at coordinate 710,825,551 of NC_056728.1, forward strand.
CAGAAATACAAGGGATAGCTGTCACTTACACATTTCCCTTGATATATCGCTGCAATTATGGAGGTATACAAGTAGCAAGCTCACCTGCAGATGATATAGAAACCAGTTAACAATGGCCCAATGTACAATCCCGTAACATAGGTCTACTAACTGTTAGCTCTCTAATTAGGGACGGAGCCCACACACATATATATGGATTATGTAGAAATGCAAGGCCCACAAACCTGTATATGCTATGTACACCCACCGACATCCCCCACACTAGAAACTAAAGCAATACAGACTGTAATAGCAACACAAACATCCAGTCAGTCAATTACATCTGCAGAACCCTCAACATACCGTGTGAGAGACATAATTAAAGGTGTCATGCAAAATTGCAGGTGTTGTATAATGGAACAAGCAGCCATGTTACAGGTTTTGTTTGCAATACTCCGTTATCAGATGTTGGGATGACAGGTACACCCACATGTTGAACCAAATACTCTACCTGTCACACACAATCCACGTGGGACATGAATCCAAAGTATACTTGTCTCCATGCATAGCAGTTGCAGTTACACATAACAAAACACAATACAGAACGTCTCCCCAAAGGTAGGGCAAATAGGCAACGCCCAAGTGGAGAATCCAATTATACCCCACTGTTGCCACGTAATTGGTGACTGGAGTAGCTGCACAGCTGATATGCAAGTAATTAGTCACTCAGGAACACCAATTGGCAGGATGAATCCACATGTTACAGGTATCAACGTATATAAGGATGACTTGCCAGACATTCAAACTGTATGCTCATGCCAAATACCAGTTGAAACACTGTGAGAGAGATAGAAATGAAACACTGTAACGACAACAAGTTATGTAGAATGCCCGATATGTAAGGTTATGTATAGCATGATCTGTATTAATTAGTTGTACTGTATGTATAGCCTGGTTTGCATTAATTAAACATGTCCGCAATGCATAAAGTGGGGAAAGGTATTTATGTAGTGATGTCTTGCTGAGCATAGTAACACTTGTAGAAACTGTACGTCCAGCAGTGGGACACAAGGTACACAACACAGACACCACAAGGGATGCTACATGAGGGTGTTAAACAGAATAATTCCATACAACCCGCCGTCAGTGGTAGGGTATGTCCAACAAGGACGTGCCATAGCAGGGGATAGTATATGTTGATATACTGTCACTGCACGCATGTGTATGGGCATATAACGTTAATGACATATCTAAGGTGGTCCCGCTGTGCAAGTATGCTTTGCATTATGGGATACTATGTGAAATATGTGTAATGTATAGTATTATAGGTAGATATGACAGATATTCTACACAGCATAACAGGCATATCATGCATACCACAGGTATCGTCTATTGGTATGTACAATAACAGGATACATATGGCTTGTAGGCATGGGACATTGTAATAGCATGATAGCTAATCTAAATGGAAGGGCTACCATGTAACCATGCACAAAGGACATGTAATAGCTTCACAGGTGCATAGTGGGGTACTATGCAGTCTGGCAAGTCCATGTGTAAGCACAACTACAGTGTTCACACTAGTGGCACCTCTCTAGGGTAGTGTCCTGTGAACAGCAGAGCCATGTGTCACCTGCACCTCTGCACAGTACAGCCACTGCAGTGATCCCAGACCTACATGTGTCTCCCAACCACCAAGGGAGGTATCACATGAACAGTGCTACTGAGTGTCCCTGCGTGATGTACATAGGACTTATGTTCCAAAGCATGGTGAGTGTCCGGTTTGGGAATGTAACCCACAAGCACATCCCACTCATTGTGGCATGTGTGCACATATCCATGAGCATGTTGCTCACAGTGGCCTCTGCTTATGTCGCGTATGAGGAGTATATCCATTAATAATGTTGTGGACATGGGCCCTGTCTGATCAGCAGAGGTCACCCCTGAGTATGTAGTATGCAAATGTGTACAGATGTGGTGTCCATAGTGCAGCCGCATATTTAAACTGTCGGAGCTCAGTAAACATCATGGCGTGTTAATGTTGTGGCATGTAAAGCTGTAGCTGTTGTGTAAGGTACACCCTAAATGGGGTGGTGTACCTTTGAATGTGTGTAGATGTCTTGAGTTCAGAGGTACAATGGGTGCCTATGTACCAGCTACACACTCAGTACAGATAGGTGTGGCCACGTAGAAGGATATCCATGCCACAGTGGCAATACGGTAACCACAGGAGTGGGTGCGACTTATGTGTGTATTGCAAACATGTACAATGTGATATGTATGTAGGGGACTACCATACATGTGATAGTCAGTGGGTGAATGGTGTAATGCAAAGGTGATGTGCATGCACCTTGTGTCATGCAGCATGATGCCATGATAGTCAAATTATGTATCTGTCACAGTGACACCCATATGGATGGAGTCAGTATCAGCTGGTGGAGCAATCATGGTGCTTTGTATGTAGGGGTTTGAAAGCTAGGCAGGGAAAGTCCCCTGTGCTAGCCTGTTCCACAGGGAAGCATATACTGAACATGAGGGGCCCTATGACTGAGGACTGTGGTATGCCAAATGTACCTGACATGTAGTAGGTACTATGGTATGCTGGCCTCACTGTGTGTCCTGTCCATGAGCCACATAGCATAACATCCTGAGACACAGGGTACGATGTGCAGGTGTATGTGTATGTTGTCAATACCAGAATGGGGAATGGTGCTGAAAGGCAATGAGAGGACAATGTAAGATGTGTGGACTCCCGTACCATCAGCAACTGCCCTGGTAACTGTATGAAAGGAGTCCACCGTGTGTAGGGGCCATGCTCTGGCCCTAACAAGCCCAACCCGGGTGGCAGCAAAGGATGGGAGCCCAACAATGTCTCTGTGAATGACGTCCTTGATGATGTGCCCCATAGCCATGCAGAACAGTCCAGTCAGGTGTGTAGGACTATAGTCCCACTCGTGCATTGTGGTGCCACCTGTGTGTAGTGTGATAAATGCTGCTGTGTGCCATTCAGGGGCTACAATGTCTGAAACAAGGCTATTACTGAATATGGCGGCCTAGTGGGGAGACATGTGATTCAGAGGTTGGTAGACATCACAGCCTGAGACGTTGGAAGGTGACATGGGGCCAGTGTCCCAGGACATATAGAGTGAAGGTCAGTACTGTGTAGGTGTAACCACAGGGACACCACAATGTTCATGTATGGATTGTGGCCCTGTAGTGAGTGAGAGGGTGTAATGTCAGCATTGAATCCATCCTCCAGCATGTTGCCAACATCACCTGGGTCTGTAATGTTCCTGAGTGACTATTGTATGTGACAGCAGATGTGGGTGTTGCCATCGACTACTGACATACCACCATAATGCCTGGTGGTACACCCCGGAACATGTGGCAGTCATGTTTACATAGCTAGTCTTGGAGTATGTGATGAGGGACCCTGTGGCCCCACCATGGCTGACCAGTGAGCCACCCCACACATGGGAATGTACACCACTGTGCAACAGCCTGCACCTGTTGTTGTACATCATATGTCCATGGAACATGACCACCAGAGTGGCGTCTGTTATCCGGTGTGTACCATCATGGCTCTGTGTGGAATAGCATGATCCATGCAGTTGTGTACATGCTAATGAAGTGCACTGGGGTATGTGTCAGCATTTGTATGTGCATTGTCCATCTACACGGGTGTCATGACATTAACAACCGCTGTCAGCAGACGTCTGTAGTAGGTGTTGTAGTACTCATGTACTGTGTATGCTGTGATGGGTGTGGTGCCGGGATGTGGCTAACAAGGTTGATTAGCATATGTTCGGAATCCACCAATGAGGGGATAACCCCAGGTGTGTAACACCAGTCACATGGTGGTAGTGTTCATGCCAAGGTTAATGTAGGTCTTGGAGGTGGTGTGTATGGGTTGATCCAGCAGAGCGGAGGTTATGACTCATGGATGTGTCGGTACATGAGTGGCTATCCCAGTGAAGTGTGGGGTAGTGTCAGTCACACATCAGTAGTAGCTGCCTGAGGCCCACTATCCAATATACCAAAAAAGAAGGCATGTTAACTGTGGGGTATGATGTTGACTCTGTAGCTTGTTACAATGTGTATAGCGGTCCCAGACACAGTTAGTTGCATGTAGAGCACCTCTGATGCATTGTGCTAAGTAACCTGCCAGGATGTGTGCAAAACATAGTGGGATATGGGAACCCCTCAGCTGTGGGTGTGCCGGTCCAGGTATGTGCCTGAAAGGTATGGTCTGTCTATAACCTGTCATTGCAGGTGTGCTCTGCAGAGCCTAGAGGCAGGTCCCAGTCACTGCAGAGATGTTTGAGTGGTGCATTATAAGGTGTGCCTTGCCTGCGTGCGTCACAGAGGAAGATGCAAGCATTGTGTCACATGACCCCATGGCGTGCCTGCCAGTTCCCGTCCTGCCGGTGACAGTTATTGGAAACTGTGCAAGACAGGCAGTATAGAAGCAGCAAGAGCCTTACATGTGCGCTATACTCCCAGGGCTGACAGGTGCAAGTCATCTGTGCCACAGCATTGTGTTTGACCAGGTAAGTCAAAGCGGACAGATACGAGATGCCTGTGGAATGATAATAGGAGCATAGGCAACTGTTGAAGTGACACAGTCGGTCATTGTACAGTGGTATCGTGTCCAGACGAATGCAAAATGCTCCCCAAGGCTTGGCCCACACCCTCAGGGCTATAAGACTGGTGAGCTATTGCATGTCCCTGCACACATAGTCTGTAAAGTGGCATCACAGGGCAGTCACACTAACATGGAGAGTGACAGTCACATTGTACCTGGTGAGGTGTGGAATGGGTGCATAAGTTATGTTGCAGAAGCAGTTACCCGACAGCAAGATGTAAGCGACTATCGCCTTGTGTAGCCTGCTGTGTGGAACTGCAGTGTGACTCCCTACAGAGTCATCTATGACTGGTGTGTTGTGAATGTTATAACTCCCTATTGGCTGTATGTGATGGGCACACATGAGTCTGTGGGCTATAAGCTGGTGATGTTGTCCATGATGGGGGCTACCTCTGGTGCCTACAGTGAGTATGGAGATGTACTGCACAAGTTGTCCTCGTAGGTGTGGCCAGTGGTGTAGATCATGTGAGACTATGTGATGGGTGGGGTGTGTTGCGAATGTTACACATCCCCAAATGACTGTCAGGTGCAGTCAGGGTTGGTGACAGCATTACCCCCAGCCATAGCTGTCAACCTCCTGTCCCCAAAATGAGGAACATTAGCCCTCAAACTGTGTGACAAATGGGCAAAACGTGGAACACTTACAACTAGCTTACTAACAGCTTCAACTAGGAAGGGCATATGATGGCTAAAATAGGCTGGTTCTACGTATAAAAAAGATATTCTAATGAATTAATATGATTCCCATCTATTTAGCCATGGCTAGCAGGTAAACAATTCCCAACAATGAATGTGTGTCAAACCCTTTCAATGTGGAACCTTGAGGAACATGCACCTTATAGAACCCCAAATGAGGTACGTTCCTCGTAATGAGGTACACTTGCACTTGAGAGCTATGACACCAGCACGGCTGCAGAAGTGCATCCCCCACAGGCTGTAGTGTCATATGTTGGGAGGTGAGCATTAAATGTGTACATGAGACAATTGCTCTATTGCCACATGTATGACATATCTCTCATATAGACAGGCAGTAGCACTGGTACGTGACAGTTGGACATGCCTGTATATACAACCATGTCCCACAGGATATGTGCGTTACATGTGTACAACAGCTGTTGTACCATAAGCAAGCTGGGAAGTGTAGGACAGCCAGTGTACCTGTGGGAAATGGTGTGGAATGGGTGCTATAGTAATCAGTAGCTCATGACATGCTCACAAGTTCTGAACAAGTGCCTAGCATGACCATACAATACAGATAGGGTGTTGGATAATATCAACCCACAAGTGGTGATGACAGTCATTTTGGGTGGCACCGCACTATAACCCTGCTGAGTATGGTGTGCATGTCCATGAACCATTAGCACTGTAGATGTTAGCAGTACAGATGTACAAGACAGCACGGATATTTGATTACAAATACCTTTGCATGTCACAGGAGTGTTCCACCAGTGGCCTGTTGACAGACTCACAACTACAAAAGGTGCAAGAGTGATATGTGCACATCACACCAGTGCCAGCTACAGTAGAACAGGGTTAATGTGTTGTACCCCACCCTCATTGCAGCCCATACCACACAGACAAATGTTAGGCATCTGTGTATGTAAGACTGTGAATGGTCATGACCTATCAGTATAGCTGTGTCAGTGTTGTGAACAGCATAAAGAATGGGCTGTGTGGGTCAGGTGTGTGACATATGTGCACAGTCTGATGGATGATACCAGCATTGTCACCGCTAGGTGAACATCCCTGTACCCATAAGCTACTACCTAGGCTGTGGTCAACATTATGGACACTGTGTAAGGGACAGTGCTGTGCAGTGCACCCCCCCAAATTGGTGACGTCTCCAGGCACCTTAGGTAGTCATATGAAGTACCCATGTCATGTCAGGGTGCCATCTATGAGCACTGAGATCACTGGACTGGCATATACAGCACTGTGGTGACCAATATTGGATCACATACCACCTTTAAGGGGTAATGGCTATGCATGGATGTGAGATACCAGCCTTCACAATCCTCACCTCCACTATGCAGCATGCTGTCTACCTTGCAGAAAGACATTTGCTACACCATGATGATGGACATGCTACATGTCCATATCCTGATCTATAAGACATATGTCATGGACAGCCACCGTCCTAATACTAGGATCGCCACAGGCTGGACAGATCCCTGTGCCATATATGTGACATACTCCCGCCATACCATGCAACCCTGTCCATCAAAGCTGCACATGTCATCCCAGTCATACATGGTGTGATGGCCGCATGGTAGATGTACTATCAACTAACTGGATCAGTAATGTGGCACTGATGCACCTTGCGGTGGCATAATGGCTGTCTGTTACAACTTGGAAACCGTGCCCGCACATGCTACGGTTGATAACCATCCCGGCGAATGTCGTTTGACTAGCCATTGTCCCATGTCTATCACATGTGCAATACAGGCGATCCGTGGCAGGATGTTGAACAGTTGTACAGTGCTGTGTAGATGTATATGGCAAAAGACATGCATGTGCAGGTGTCCATGCGTATGTGTGCATTGTCACTGCTCAAGTCCATTACGGCTGTGTCTGTGTTGATATGTGACATATACACAGCATCCAGGTCAACAGCAGTACCGTGGACACATCCAGGCATGTGCAGATAGGGAAGAACACAAGTGCAGGCAAATAGACATGCCCACAGCAAGACAGCATTTACATGGAGTATGAACACTGTAATGAGGTGACACACATATATGGTGATGATATCCAATGCATAATGGGTGTGACATGTGTGTGACACAAACACGTCAGTCGTGTCAGTGTCATGATGCTTTGCAAAGATAACCGTGCAGATGTAGTAGATGTCATAGAAATGTATGTACAGCAGTATCTCTGTACATCTCTGAAACTGTGACCTGTCACCATCATTATGTCTTACAGATAATGCCCCATACACGCCTCCCAGCATACACCCACCAGGAGGATGATGACCTCATCCCACAGCTCCATGACAACTATGACTTGTTGTTCAGCCATGTGCCACAGCATGCCCAGCAGCAGGATAACCTGTGGCAGGATCTACGCAGGAGGGTGAACGATGTGGGTGGCCATAACTGCACCTACCAGCAGGTGCGCATACACTGCACGGACTTGATACGACATGCGAAGCAGCATGCCACTGCAATCGCCAGGGAACAAGGTGGAACAGGTGGTGGGCCACCAACCCAGCCCCCACTCACACACACCGAGGAGCTACTGGCCAGTCTGGGGACACCCAGGGAACAGCATCCACAGACACTAGCTGCCATCGTGGAGGTGGGTGTCTCCCAAACAATGAGCCTGGAGTTGCCTGGTAAGTCAGTACTGCACATATGGCTATTATATCCCATGTAGTTGCATGTGTCACTGTACATTATGTAAAGTAACAACATATGCAAGGTATGTGGACACACATGCTGCATACTACAGTATGCTATGTTGTGTATGCACACATGTGCATACTATATGCTGTTACACAGGTGAATATGTTCACATGCACAGTGCAACCTGTGGCTGTCATGCAGTCATGGATAATGTTCATACTGGTGTGTCACCCCTATACAGGTACCTCTGGCATGCCACACAGACATGAGTCCATTGCAGGTGAGACTGTCATCAGTATCAGGCATGTTACAGTGTAGATCTATTTGCCATGTGGCCAGTTAACACTTGCACACCTGATGTTTGTTCTAGTCACGATATGCAGGTCGCACCACCCTTCATTCACACAGGCCACCCATGTCTAATATATACAAATGTAATGATACACCAACTTGAAACCACAGTACTTGTCATTGCGACATGTGTGGTCAGCTGTGCATACAATGGTGGAGGTGTTCTACAATGGAGGCATATGTAGTATGCATTGGAACAACATGTGTGGTACGCACACAGTACCACACAGTGAGCTGTGATATGGGCAGCCCACAGGTGTCACCATTGTGTCATATGCCCCTGCATTGGGTGCACACATTTTGATGTGCCACCTGACATGTCCCAGACATGTAGTGTTCTGTCTGCAATATTGTCACACTATCACATGACCTATACCCCACATACCAAACATACAACCCGTTGTCTGCATAGCCCTGTGGATTGTGACATATCTGACATCTATGGGTGTATGTTATATGGGACAACACAGACATGTGAGATAGATGGCCATCACACACAACTGGCCAGCACATGTGCACACATGGCCATGGGGCATGGCCAGAGACATGTAGCCACACAGTACATGGGATGTGTATGCACCCTGTTGCACATTGTCCACACATGGTCCAAATATAGCCTTAGTTGACTGATTATACAGTTGATGTGGTACACTGGACAACCTAAAAGCCTGTGCACAGCTACTGGAGGTAGCATTGAAGTCTACCATATACGATCTGTTGAACATCACGACTGTGTTGCAGTTATGGCTATGCAATGTGTACATATTATGCATTCTACAGCAACATAGATGCCTCATGATGCCATGCAATGGCACAGTGTCTGTACTTCACACTGTATAGCAATGTAGATGGCTCACACTACCCTCCCATGCTCATGCAGATTTGCTAAACATGCATTCTATCTGTAGGGCATACACATAACACTGCAATGCGAAGCCCATTATGATGCTGTACATGTGTCAGGACACCATTGTGTCAGACATGTATGCATGTTAATGCACATGTCAGCAGATTACATGTCAAGGTCACGTCAGCCATGTGTACTGTTAACCTGTTCTGGGCCACATGGTGTATCACGGGGATGCATGCATACTACCATGATTATGTGAACTGCATGGCTACTGATATGACACCTGCTTGCTGTAGTGTGCACCCCAGGGAGGTATGCTTACTAACACTATTAATGTCTGAGCTGCATGCCCTCTGCTGTATCGCAGGCATGTTGCATGCCATCTGACAAGTCACATGCATGGTGTGTCTGTGTGTGTCTGTGTTTGTGTGTGTGTGTGTGTCTGTGTTTGTGTGTGTGTGTCTGTGTGTGTCTGTGTTTGTGTGTGTCTGTGTTTGTGTGTCTGTGTGTATGTCTGTGTTTGTGTGTCTGTGTTTGTGTGTCTGTGTCTGTGTGTGTGTGTCTGTGTCTGTGTGTGTGTGTGTGTGTGTCTGTGTGTGTGTGTGTGTCTGTGTGTGTGTGTGTCTGTGTGTGTGTGTGTGTGTGTGTGTCTGTGTGTGTGTGTGTGTGTGTGTATGTGTGTGTGTGTGTGTGTGTGTGTGTGTGTGTGTCTGTGTCTATTGTACTTTACAGTATTTCTTTGCATTCACAGGTGATGTAGGTGCGTTACCCTCCTGCGGTCCATCTGATGTTAGTGTCCACACAGATACTAGCGGTGATGAACATATGCATGAGGTACAGGCAGGGTTGTTAGGGGCTGAATCTGTGCCAATGTTTACCATCCCAGCTATGTCCCCCTCTTCCCCGCACACAGTTCTGCTGCCAACACATACCGCATCACCAGTGGCCATAGAGGAAGGACAGTCAGCGTCTGTTAGCGTGGAACGTGTGTGGTGGCTACAGAGGGTGTGTCTACACACATTGGTGTCAGTGTAATGACTGCAGATGTGCCACACAGGCATGTGGCCGGTGCTGCTCGTAGGAGGGCCTTTGGCAGACATGCACCTGCAGGACAGAGCGCAGCAGCTGGTATCACCAGACGCATGTTCCAGACTGTAATGGTGGCACAGGCACGTACTGAATGGCAGAACAGAGAAGGGCAGAGGCTGCAGAGGGCTGCTATCCATACCCTAAATGACAACATCCAGGCATTGGCAAATGCTCAACAGCAGATTGCTGATGTTCTGGATAGGCGATTAGGTGAAATGGTCGGAATCCTTGACTGAGGCATGGCAATCTGCGAGCGGGAGCTGTCTGTGCTGGAACATCTGGTAGGAGTGAGGCGTAGGCCATGTGGACATAGGCCAGCAACACCACCTAGTGTAGGTCAACGTGGGCATGCCACCTCACATGCCTGCTCCCATAGTGCCGGTAGCAGTAGCAGTGCAGGTGGTGCTGCGCTGTCAACACCAGGACACAGCAGGCCACGTGGACATGGCCCTGGACGTTCTCAGTGGGGACACGATTCCAGCGGACATGTGTCGTCGGACAGTAGCCACTCTGTACCTTCACCTGGTAGTGCCCTTGCAACCCCAGGCAGGCACAGGTCACGTGGCCGTGGATGAACACAGTGAGCTGTACAACCTGCTCTGTACAATCTGGGGCTGTCAATTATACCCTGTGTAGGTCTCACAAGTGGCAGAACTCTGTACACACATACACACACACAGCAAACACAACTGTAGGGCTCCACAACATCCACATGCATTCTGAACAGACATGTCCAATCAACTCACCGGCCCTTATACACACACATGATGTTATCCATTGGTGCAGCCTATGCCCCTGGCAAACATATCACCCTGTGCATATGATGAAGCCTGTGCTGCATCCCTGTCATCCACACCATTGGTGCATGGTTATGCACAAATATTCTGATGCACAGGGTGAACAGCATGGTGAGAGGTGTATGTAACATTACCTGTGTATGCATAGTGAGGGATGTGTATGTTGCAGTGGTTGTGTGTGAATACTGACAGATGTGTATGTGACATAGGTTGTGTACTGTCGACATGCACCGTCATACCATGTAGTGCAGGTGCAGCATGCATTGTGATGTGTTCACGGTATGTGTCTCGGCTACATCTGTAGCACCATGTTGGTTGTGATACCCTGGTTCCCTCCTATGGTGTACTTGAATGTGCCTACAGGTAGCAGTGTTTGCAGTCCTCCACATGTAACTGTGGATTACTCACAGGCATGTCTGGCAATATCAGCATGCTATATGTACCCTCAACCTGACTGTTGGAAACACCAACATGACACAGATGTCCACACATGTACTGCACCTGACACATGTGGTCAGTGCCACAGGCTACACTGGACAGAGATGTGACATACATAGCAGGACACATTACAGGTATGGTGACATGGTGCAGGGGTTGTACACAGCGGTCTGGCCAATGATGATGTGAGGTGTCACTTGGTAGCTGGAGGCCACACTGTGCAGCAGTAGGACCCTGTAACAGTACAGGAACATGGCCACATTCACGGGGTGTACACCACTATAACGCATACCCCATAGTATGCAGGTGGGGACCCTTGCCTATGTGGTCATCACCCTCACAGTACTATGCACCCACACGACGTGTCACAGAGAAGGAACATGCACAGGTAGCCAGTATGGCTGGGACCTATGGCATCAACAGGGTAGTGCACTGCATCACCATTACGGGTTAGTCACCACGTGGGGTTAGTGATCATTTCTCACCGTATATTAGCATACACCCTCACACCAAGCACCAGACATACATACAGACACACACACACTGTGGTTACCACACATGTGTATACGGACAGCTGGCGTGTGTGATGCACCACACCGGCCGACGTCATGCTTCCCACACTGACGTATGTACAGATCTCTACAACAGTGTACAGGGATGTGTAACACTGGGACATATTCCCCGCGATATGTGGCATCTCTGGTCACACATTCGGACACACATGGCAGTGCTGAGAATGATACACCTGCCATATGATGACACGTTTGATAGACATGCAGCGGTATTGATTGCATTATGTGTACCAACGCTATATCTGGTAAATGTGCTGCTATATGCACACAGGAGGTTGTAGGTGTTACAGGTGCCATGTGACATATAGTTGGTGACACCTGACTGCTGTGTATGCATTATGTCAGCACCGTCACGTAACAGTGACATAGCGTACTGTTAGCACATGGCATGATAGGATGGTGTGTGACACAACTGTGAGCCACCCCCTGCACACATACATCTACACAGGTGGTTCACCACGTTATGTACACACATCCCTCCATACGTGCTGTTTGTACATCACCATATACAGGTGTCAATGATGGGTCTGCATTGTGACTGCATGTCGTAGGTAGGTGCAACTATGTTATGGACATTGGCCACTGCACATGCATGGTTGCTGCATGCACAGTACAGATGTCAAATGTGTCTCCTGTTGCCATGTTTGCATGCATTGCTATTGTTGGACATGTGTGTTGACATACATAACACACGGACTGTGGTATGATATCATGGGTGTCACAGGCGACCAGTACAAGGGTATGTGTCCCAGTCAACATTACTACCCCCTGTAGTGTGAGCATTCAACAGACATGGGCCCACCTTCCATTCGTGTGTGTAGCATTGATTAGGCCACTGTTATGCACGAGGTACATCAAAGGCTATGTATGTATGTGTTGTGTGTGCAGTCCATGCACACATCCACACAATCACATGTATGACATATCCAGATGTGTGTTCATTGGTGTACAGCAACAGTCAGGTGTCACAGCTGTGTAAGGGCCGTGGTATGTCTTGAGCCGACCTGTTCATGTGTACTGGTATCATTGCAATGCATAACACCTGTTGGATCCCTGTTGGTACATGTGTACTCTGCACAGCTAGTGTACACCTCTGTACAGCCCAGTGGTCATGTGTTACAAGGTGTTGTGGTACTGTAAGGCTGTGTAGTGCTGCACCAACGACATGGTGCTGACTTGACAGCTACAGTGTACACTGTGGTGTGTACATGTGTGACCTGCACCTGTGACAGCTGTGATGGCAGCTGTGTGTGTACAGGTCACTGCATGTGTGACTGCCCTGTGCATGAGGACAGTTATACCTTACTGTGCCCTTCTGTACTGTGCCCTTCTGTGTGTACACTCCATCTGCATGCACAACAGGCCTTTGCAACAGCTAAGTGTGTGAGCATGCCCAGTATGCTGTTTTGTAGATGGACACACAGTACAGTCCATGTACACAGTTGTGTAGATGGACACACGGTACAGTCCAATCTGAGACCTTCCGTGTTTACACTCCATCTGCCTGCAAGACGGCCCTTTGCAACAGCTAAGTGTGTGAGCATGCCCAGTATGCTGTTGTGTAGATGGACACACAGTACAGTCCATGTACACAGTTGTGTAGATGGACACATGGTACAGTCCAATCTGAGACCTTCCATGTTTACACTCCATCTGCCTGCAAGACGGCCCTTTGCAACAGCTAAGTGTGTGAGCATGCCCAGTATGTTGTTGTGTAGATGGACACACAGTACAGTCCATGTACGCAGTTGTGTAGATGGACACACGGTACATTCCACACTGTGCCCTTCCATGATTAGACTCCGTGTGCATGCAAGATGGCCCTTTGCAACTGCTAAGTGTGTGAGCATGCCCAGTACGCCGTTGTGTAGATGGACACACTGTACATTCCAAACAGATGTGTGATACTAAGAGTGTGGGCATGGCCATTGACATCCTGTATAGCCATGGTGGTCATCCAGGCAACAGATGTCCATTTTCAATGTCATGATGGATGCCTACATTGAACACACTGGTTGCTGTTTCGAAGGGTGTACTGTCTGTGGCGCATTCTGTATCTATTTAGTGTTGTAGTGCTCCGTAGATATTTAGTTGCCCCGATGACAGCACTGCCATGTGTTTGTCTACGTCTACCTTGGGACAGTAATATGCTTTCAAACTGCTCACTCTGTAAACATTCCCTATCGGCATCTTTGCCTTTGCGGATGATGTCACCCACCTAGACGTATGCCTCTGGGAGTGCTGTGTTCAGTAGTCTTGGTAGCGCATTCTGTAAATGCGTCATGCTGTAGTGCAATAAGGTAGTTAGGTGTATGTTCAACTCCCGGTCCTGCCAAGTGTGTGTGTGTGTGTGTGTGTGTGTGTGTGTGTGTTTCCAGCTGCCTGGGGACACAGTAATGCTTTTAGATGCCTCACAACACATACATCCCCTATCAGCGTCTTTGCCTTTGCGGATGATGTCACCCACCTAGAAGTATGCCTCTGGGAGTACTGTGTTCAGTAATCTCGGTAGCGCGTTCTGTAAATGCGTCATGCTGTAGTGTGATAAGGTAGTTAGGTGTATGTTCAACTCCCGGTCCTGCCAAGTGTGTGTGTGTGTTTCCAGCTGCCTGGGGACACAGTAATGCTTTTAGATGCCTCACAACACATACATTCCCTATCGGCCTCTTTGCCTTTGCGGATGATGTCACCCACCTAGAAGTATGCCTCTGGGAGTACTGTGTTCAATACTCTCAGTAGCGCATTCTGTAAATGCGTCATGCTGTCGTATGATAAGGTAGTTAGGTGTATGTTCAACTCCGGGTCCTGCCAAGTGTGTGTGTGTGTGTTTCCAGCAACCTGGGGACACAGTAATGCTTTTAGATGCCTCACAACACATACATTCCCTATCGGCGTCTTTGCCTTTGCGGATGATGTCACCCACCTAGAAGTATGCCTCTGGGAGTGCTGTGTTCAGTAATCAAAGTAGCGCGTTGCGTAAATGCATCATGCTGTAGTATGATAAATTAGTTAGGTGTATGTTCAACTCCTGGTCCTGCCAAGTGTGTGTCCCCAGCTGCCTGGGGACACAGTAATGCTTTTAGATGCCTCACAACACATACATTCCCTATCGGTGTCTTTGCCTTTGCGGATGATGTCACCCACCTAGAAGTATACCTCTGGGAGTGCTGTGGTCAGTAATCTTGGTAGCGCGTTCTGTAAATGTGTAATGCGATAGTGTGATAAGGTAGTTAGGTGTATGTTCAACTCCCGGTCCTGCCAAGTGTGTGTGTGTGTGTGTTTCCAGCTGCCTGAGGACACAGTAATGCTTTTAGATGCCTCACAACACATACATTCCCTATCAGCGTCTTTGCCTTTGCGGATGATGTCACCCACCTAGAAGTATGCCTCTGGGAGTGCTGTGTTCAGTAATCTCGGTAGCGCGTTCTGTAAATGTGTCATGCTGTAGTGTGATAGGGTAGTTAGGTGTAAGTTCGATTCCCAGGCCTGCTAAGTGTGTGTGTGTGCATGCTCCCGTCTGCCTGCGGACTTAGGTTATGCTTTTAGACACTTCGTACCACAGATATATTCTGCTGACATCTTTGCCTTTGCAGATATTGACACACACCTAGAAGAATGCCTGTGTGTCTGCCGTGTTTAGTAATCTCGGTAGCGCATTCTGTAAACGCATCATGTGATAGGGTAGTTAGGTGTAAGTTCGATTCCCAGGCCTGCCAAGTGTGTGTGTGTGTTCATGCTCCCGTCCGCCTGGGGACTCAGGTTATGCTTTTAGATGCTTCGCACCACAGATATATCCTGCTGACGTCTTTGCCTTTGCGGATGTTGACACGCACTTAGAAGAATGCCTGTGTGTCTGCTTTGTTTAGTAATCTCGGTAGCGCGTTCTGTGCATGCGTCATGCTGTAGTGTGATAGGGTAGTTAGGTGTAAGTTCAATTCCCAGGCCTGCCAGGTGTGCGTGTGTGTGTACATGCTCCCGTCTGCCTGGGGACTCAGGTTATGCTTTTAGATGCTTCACACCACAGATATATCCTGCTGACGTCTTTGCCTTTGCGGATGTTGACACACACCTAGAAGAATGCCTGTGTGTCTGCTGTGTTTAGTAATCTTGGTAGCGCGTTCTGGACATTCGTCATGCTGTAGTGTGATAGGGTAGTTAGGTGTAAGTTCGATTCCCAGGCCTGCCAAGTGTGTGTGCATGCTCCCGTCTGCCTGGGGACTCAGGTTATGCTTTTAGATGCTTTGCACCACAGATATATCCTGCTGACATCTTTGCCTTTGCGGATGTTGACACGCACCTAGTAGAATGCCTGTGGGTCTGCTGTGTTTAGTAATCTTGGTAGCGTGTTCTGTAAATGCGTCATGCTGTAGTGTGATAGGGCACTTATGTGTAAGTTCGATTACCAGCCCTGCCAAGTGTGTGTGTGTGTTTTCAGCTGCATGACAACAGTACATTGCTTTTACAGTATTCACTCACCATAACATCTGTGTGGTGTCTTTGCCTTTGATGCTGCTGTCTACAGGCTAGACATATGCCTGTGTGATTTCCATGATCTACTACTCATGGTTGCACGTTTTGTCACTGCGTAATGCTGTTGTGTGGTACAGTGGTTACATTTGTGTTCTGCTCACAACCCTGCCACGCATGTGTGTGTGTGTGTGTGTGTGTGTGTGTGTGTGTATGTCTGCATCTCTCTCTCTCTCTCTCTATATATATATATATATATATATATATATATATATATATATATATATATATATATTATTTTTTTTTTTTCCTGCCCATAACTCTGCTCTTGCATGGACAGATGACTGTTTCATGTATCGCATATTTGCACAGCTTTCACATACCAATGGGGTATGTTGCAAATCCCAACACTGTCCATGCAACGTCCGTGTTACGGGCGGTGTTACACGCCCTTACAGGCATTTGCTGTATATCTTGGCAGACATCTATCCTTGCTGTACTCTCACTGTACTCGTACACGCCGGAGGCTTCATGTATCATGGCCTAGTTTTGCTGTGTGTATGTCTATTTGTGTGTGTGCATGGCTGTGGGTATGTCCCACTATCATCATTTGTAAAGGTGACAGCCCTATAGGTACTTCATGTAGACTGCTGTGTCATTTGACATGTCAGCACATACCTGCGGACAGTACTGAACATCCTACTGCAGCGCATTTCATACCTTCTGCGTTATCTTGCAGTCAATAATGCTGTTTCCTCACACATGTATCCATTTCTAATCATACCACTCCACCTCCTAGAACAAACATCTGGACAAAGCCTTATCTGATATTGGGACACATAGGGGCAGTATTGACATGTTGCTCTTACAAACGTAGATAGTTGACACAATAATAGGTTTTGCATCAGTATGACTTTTCTGACTAATTTGGTGTCTTAAACACACATGTTTGTCATTATTTCATGACTTCAGTTATCAGGAATGTGCCAGACTGGTACTGATGTTATGTGGAACACACCATACATATGAGGCAGAACTCTGCACATTCTGGGTAAATCTGTACAGTTGCGGAGTATGTGTCTGATACAAGATATCAACTTTCTGACACCAATACACACACTGTATGGCGGCATCACAGGCCACATGCAATTACATTTATATTGAAGGACACCCACCCAGAGGGTTGTATTCCTCACACAGGCCAACAGCTGCTTATCCACACTAATTAGTCTATCATGTACCGTATGTGTACACAGGTATTTGCGCTTTCCGTCAGTGGCAGAGCTCACATACGAGTATGGGGGACTGGACATTGTTACAGTGACACTGCATGACACCCTGAGGGACACATTTCTTTAGAGTCTATTAACCTTCCACATTGGCATTCACAGGGCATACGTTGTCATTCACATTTGTTGGAGTACATGCATATGACTTGTACATGTTTTCTAATTTGTCCTGATGTCTTTCTTCTCACCTGTCCACCTAGTATCACTAGTTCTGTACATGTATTTTGGACAGGTTACCTTCATACCCCTAACCTGTACACATTATGGGTAAATGCCCTGATGTTTGACCTTTGCTCTTGTTACATTTGTCATAGTAATGTGCCTTTCTGGTAAATTGCTGGCAAGGCATTACGAACTGTGCGGTTAGATAATAGTGACTGACATTTCTATTACATGATTAGTAACACTCATAGCATTCGTATTCCTGGCTACACCAGTATTCTATCAACATTCTGACTTTGTCTGGGGTATATCTAATATAGTCCCTACTTGTATTTCATGTACTATGCCTTAGTGCAGGTGTCTTATTCTGACAGTTTGCCAGTTATGGTTACCATCTTGGTCGTACGCATGTCCATCCATGATAATCGCCTACATGACACTGATATAGGGCCCTACATATTCCCAAAATGGTTTACGCAATATCCAGTGGATGGTTTGCCCCATTATTGAGAATATAGGAGTATGCTATACCCACATCACTCCCACGGGGCGGGCCTACGAAATCTCTGCCAAACAACACCTAGGCCCATTTCTGCATACCCATGATTCCCATACCTGACAACCCTCCACAGTACCCATTACACATGTTTAATGTGAGTGGTACTGAAGTGTGGAGACACTTATATGCACTCCCCACTCTCCGGATATCAGTTCATACGTCATACATTCTATCGACACATGTGTCATTACCCTTGCACCTGCTACTGTTGCATGTACAGCTATATCGTATTTGCTGAGGTCACTTATTTTGCGTCATTGTCGGTTGACACTACGTATGGATCAATTTTTGGGGTCCTGCAATGGACACCTATCTGCATGTTTAAAGTGTAGAACTTGCTGGACTGTCACTTTCTGGCCAATGGTTTGGAAGGCAGCGGTTTATTCACCTTTCGTGCTTGTCTGTTTGTCTACCCATATTAGCTATAATGTGGCCTATTTATGTACATATGTCATATCTACGGGACATATGTTTGTTGTGTATACATATATACATATATACATGTACAATCCTCATTTCATAATTTGCTTTGGTTTATGTCTGTGGGTTATGTGTATACACATATATCTATATCCATACCATACCTTTCCACTGTACAGCTTGTCGCAGAGTGTACAGCTGGTTGCCTCTTTATCTTCGGTGTGTTTTACATAAACTTGTGTCTATCTGGCAATGTAGTGGCATATCATTTAAGACTTATGGTGGGAAATACTGGCATGCAGTTCAGGTTACGACTGCATACCCTTCAGAGAATCCATGCTACTGACACACCCGTTATTCTATCCACTTTCTATGTTTGTTCTGGCACATATCTGGGATTTGTCCCTATTTGTACCGGTAGTTTGCATGCCTTTGTCCGTTTTCATACTTTACAGGGTTAACAGGTTTGAGCCATGTATATCTAATGTGGGGGAAACAGCATTCATTTACTATGCTGTGAGCGGATCACACACGCACAGGCGCACTTGCATTTCCTTATTGTGGGTTACTCGCAGGCGCACATGCATATACTTATTGTGGGTTATATATGTTTACTAAGTCTTTGTGCTTACATGGGCTTTATTACTTGTGACAGTCCCAGTAAATTATCTGTAATCCGGTTAATGGACATATGTGAAACACACGTTCACCTTTACATATTTAAATGTCTGTACAGCACAGATGCATTCATTACACTTTAACATTATATGTGCTGTAGTCATAGTTGAACCGGGACTGCATTCACATTGGCCGGATGCTGTAACCACTATACTTTTGGTGTTCTGACTCATTTATATGCATACCCATAGTACATAGCTACATTAACATATGCCTCACCGCTTCACTTACGACACAGGCATCCATTCTTCTGCTGGGAAAAATGCGGTACTGCATATTACACATTCCCTATTCCCTACTGCTCTGGACCCAAGCTGCATATTTAATCACTGCAGGGATATTCAGAACCCCAAGGCTTATAGTCCTGACACATACAAGTCTTTAATTGTCAGGGTGTTCATGTGGTGATCTGGGTTTAGGCTTGTCTGTCTGGTGAACGGAACTGCCCTGACCATGTTCAAATGTCAGATAAAGCACATGGATAGAGTTTGTCCATTTTAAACATTTTATCTGTGTTTACAGACACAGGTGTTTGGGCACCTGTCAGCAGCTTATACTGTTGGCAATACATAATATGGGTGGGGGAGGTTACAATACATAATCCATGGTGAGTGGTGGTCCCATTCACATTATTTTACCTGTATTTACAGACACAGGTGTTTGGGCACCTGTCAGCAGCTTATAATGTTGGCAATACATAATATGGGTGAGGGTGGTTACAATACATAATCCACGGTGAGTGGTGTTCCCATTCACATTTGACTATTTCCTGTATTCATTCATACGAGGATTATTATTTTGCACATGAATTAACTATGAATTAACTACAGGTATGCAGTAGTACAATAAACATATGTGAAGGTTTGTTACAGTAAAAATGTATAGACCTCTGTAATACTGAGGGACTACCCCACATCCTTCACAACATTTCATGCTAATGTACATACTATTATTCTGTGAACTTCCGAAGTTTGTGAGAGCAGTATTTACATCTGTCCCTATTTGTCCACCCATCATTTTAGGCTTTGTCCAGATTTTGTTGCTGTAATAGGTTGAGAGGTGTTGTCGGTATGTGATTGAGTTGAATATATACTATCGATAATTCAGTGGGGAGTAGGGTTACCACCTGTTCCTCTTTGCGAGGGGAAGTCCCACTTTGGACATTTGTGTCCTGTGATGAAACTTAAGACATGGCAAATGTTCTGTGATTTTAAGACAAAAGTATATTTCTTATTTTCTTTAATAGTTGCATGATACAGGTATTTTGTATGTGAAACACATAACTATTATTTGGAATAGCATAAGCAATTCAAATGCTATGAAATAAGCTTTTATCTTGGCAAACAAGTGTAATTCTGTCCTTTGCACTGGCTGGGGGTATGTTTTATCCTGCAAATTCTCACATTTCTACAAAGGATGTCCCACCTTGGGCATCTGAACAGGTGGCAACCCTAGTGGGGAGACCTGCATGGTGGACAGGTGTTCCATCCTGCGTAGTATGTTTTGCATGTCTGTCTAGAAACTGAACAGTACCGTGACTACACATACATGTTTTGTCCAGATGTGTACAGTACTAGACACCGTGGCGTGTAAACAACTCTGAGGTTTCAACAGGTTACTTATCCTACGCGGGATGTACACACATTTTGCCAAAACATGAACGCGCGGGCATTTGGATTTACGTAACTGTGAGGGGATGTTTACAAATGTGGGATACATATTTGCAATCCTGACACTGCCTAGGACGATACTTCCTACTACATATGGGGAATACTCGCTATGTGTAGGTGTACGGCTGCGCAAGACTGGTAGGTGGATTTGGTGGACATTCGGACATGGGTGCGGGTTATGTGCTATACAGGGGTTGTTGCGTATTGCATTTGCATGCATGGGTTCTGCATTTTGATGTCCCGGTTCCGCATATAGCATCCTATGTGTATGTGCCGGTTACGTTCCTGTTCATGTGTATAGCACATTTTAATATTCATATGTTTGTGTGAGTTTGGTATACAATTTGGACTGTCAGGTTTCTTTACAGTTGTTATATGGCCACAACTGCCCAGCTGTGTACTATCACTACCACTGTGGGACTGCTGGTGACCCTGCCCATGGGGCTAGATGTGTGTATTGGCGGCGAGCTGACATGATGCGATTCACTTCCACTGGGTATAACTACTTACAGTGCAGTACATTATGGACACACGATTTTAAATATCATTTGTTCCATGGACGGAAACTCATATTGTGTTGCGTGCATTTCTGTTTGGTTCTCAATTTTGTGTGGCCGGGAACTGTCTTGCATGCTTTGCATACGTTTCATTATCCATGGACACTGATAGGTGCGATTGCTATTGCAGGCAGACTATAATATTCAGCAGTTTAGATTGCTCATCGACAGCCGACATTGACACGCCTCCGGGCGCAGCTTAGTAACGCCCCATGCACTCGCGCACGTGTCCTATGCACGTGGATGTGGTGGCAGCGCACCTTCATTAATATGCATATGGCGCTACTACACCATATATACACCGCACGGCCGGTGCAGGCCTTACACCGGCCTTGCGCCAAGCTTCATGAATCCAGGGGACAGTTACAGCTAGCTGACATATCAGGACCCCTCAGGTCTGTCTCCACCTGTAAGTATGCGAGAGTGAACTATTAGGCATGAAAACCCATGAAGGACATGTAGAAGGATTTTCTGGAACTTGCCACACTGGCTTTAGTCAAGGGAAAGACTCTGGTTTTGAGTGGTATCCTCCCTTCACCAAAAATTATGCCAAGATTCAAGGAAAAAAAATAGTTTGATTCAGCAGTTGGTTAGTAGTCGGTGTTATACCAGGGAGGTCTAGTATATCTTTCCTTTGGACAAGATGCTAGGCAATTCAATTTGTAATGTCTGGTGGGGTGAGAGAGTCAGTTAACTGCCCCAGGCATAAAGAGTTGGAGGGGGCGTGATCTGCCAATTTGGATCTCTCTTCGATGCATTACAAGCTTTTAAATGCCAGTATTGCATCTGCAGTCAAACCTGAGTGATGTAATGCTCTATATGTGGTTTAAACTGTAGCAGCAGCTTGCTACATTGCCAACAATTTGCTACAGTTTAAAAGTTTAAAAAAAAAATCTCTCTCTCTTTTTTTTTTTTTAACTAAAACCAGGGAGCTGTAGCCCTCTGTGCAGGCAGGGTATAAACCATACAAATCTGTTTGCTACAATATTAGCAAGCAGTTTGCTACGGTTTAAAAAAAAGCCTTTTAAACTGTAGCAAAAGATGAGCACCATAGCACCCCATGCAGGAAGGGTATAAATTGTAGCAACTGTTTACTACATTTGTAACAAGCAGTTTGTTACAGTCTAAAAAGAATATATATATTTTTTTTAATAAAAAAGTATGGAAGGAGGGACAGGGTCACAGGACATGGGACCTGAATAGCTGGGGCAGGAGGGAGGGGGGGGGTCATGCCACTAGAAGGAACTGCCTTTTCTTGCTCTTCAATGGAAGGGGAGGTGTATGGATCTAAGTGTAATGCAATTGGCTAATACAATGAAATGCTTTCTTTTTTTGTGCTTCACTGGAAGAGCTGAGGAGGATGGTAGGGCGCTGGTCTATGCTACCAGCACAGAGTGCGGGTTGAGCCAGCTATGCTTTTGAAAGACTGGACTACCTACAGTTGTAATGGAAGGTATGCACAATCTTCCTTAGCTTGGGTAAATGACAACTCCCTGGATCAAATTGTCCATAATCTCACCAGGGGTGGTAAAAATATGGACTTATGCCTCACAAATTTGTCTCCAGCATGTTCTCTATCCAAGGTTGGTCTGTCATTAGTTACATCTAATTACCAACTAATTACCTGAACCTTGAGAGCATTTGCCTCTCTGAATACCAATACCACCTTCATTAGAGACTTCTGTAGGAGAAGCATTCTTCAGTGGTATGATGAAATCTCTAAACTCACCCATCTAAACCCCACCATGGATCTAGAACACACAGCTGCCTACACCAGGAATCTATATGATCATTAAGAAAATGCATTGACAGAGAAGTCTCTTCTAGAACCAAATAAATTGATACATTTAATAAAAAACTACTGTGATGGTCAGTAGGTATTATCAAACTAAACAATAAAAGGAAGAAGCTTACCTCATAAAGCAAGAACCTCTCAACATGAAGAGAATGTATATGTGTATATATATATATATA
This sequence comes from Protopterus annectens, assembly GCF_019279795.1. NCBI lineage: Eukaryota > Metazoa > Chordata > Ceratodontiformes > Protopteridae > Protopterus > Protopterus annectens. Next base: position 710,849,395 of record NC_056728.1, read on the forward strand.
TATATATATATATATATATATATATATATATATCTATATATATATATATATATATATATACACAGATATATTATATACATATATATATATATATTTATATTATATATATATATATATATATATATATATATATATATATATATATATATATATATATATATATATATATATATATATATATATTCTATTCTATATATATATATATATATATATATATATATATATATATATATATATAAAATACAAATATATATATATACAAATATATAATTTGATGTCTATGTCTGTTGCTTTTGCATTTTATTTTGTCGATCATGACAGCATTCTGGAATTTCAACTTTGAAGGAGGGATGTGCATCTGAAGTGTCTTAAGGATCTCTTGCAAGCAGTCCAAAATGAGCAGGCGGTATGGATCTGTGGTGGAGAAATATGTGGCTGTGATGTTCATACACATGGAATATCAACCGCTGGGGTACCCCCAACCATTTAACAATTCTATGATACACTGATCACATATGGCACCACATTCATCTTCTGTTTCACAATGAGACTGTTCTTAACATGATGTATGCTACTATCTTCCACCAGGGGCACTTGTGGTTCAAGAAACTATATAACTAGACTCCAGGAAACTTGCAGTAAATTTAATAATTAAACATAAGTGCTTTCATTCACTGCTGTTAATGAGAACTTCTTCAGATACTGCATCCCAAATAAACACCTCCTTAAATACACAATTAAGTACTGCCATCTTGTGACGCAAGTTACAATCACACCATTTTCAACAATAATAATCATCCTATTCAAATCATTAGATTAAGAAACAATTTATAACAATATAGTAATCTATTTATAACATAATTAAATTTAATACTGAAACATCCCTAGATTTGCATCCTTTTCATAACTAAAAATCATTAATATATATTGGATCATTAATACTTGGGGATTAGTGGCATTAAGAAAAAAATGCAAGTGCAGCTCCCTTTTTTCCACATAAGTGACCAATTTCCACAACAGTGAAAACATGGGACTTTTTCCAACATATACACATGTCCACACACACACACACGCGCGCACACACACGCACACACACACACACACACACACACACACACACACACACACACACACACACACACACACACACACACACACACACACACACACACACACACACACACACACACACACACGCATGCGTGAACACACCAAATTTGTTAAAATTCTGACATTTCTCAGAATTTTTAAATGAAGTAATTTGTGGGGGTTCTCTCTTCTTGATCGCATATAAGCTGACATATTTTTTTTAATGTTTTTTTCTGTAACCAGTCTTCAGAGTTTTCAGTTCTCTTTCACATACTGCTTCAAACGCTGCCAGACAAGAAGATACTATATTTGAGATTTTTGGACTATATTTTTATCTTATGGACAGGTAATGTTAAACAGGATGATGAATTTTTGGACTACATAAATGGTACAACCTCTCTTTTGGGTTTTAAGGGCAATACAGCCAAATGAGATCAATTTTTAGATGTGAGCATTGGTAAGGACTTAATTGAGGAAAAAAAACTATTCCAACAGTTTACTGCATTACAGAAGCCATCATCCACCTTGGCAAAAGAGAAATGTAGTTAAATGCCAATTCATTAGATTGTCACATCTTATTACCAATGAATTTAAGTTTTATGATGAAACTAGGATTCTCAGTAAGATGTTTTTGGATTGGCAATACCCTATTGACCTCGTCAAAAGTTTAGGGGATGACTTGGTAAAATATATATTTCAATGTTATAGATTGGTATTGAGTTATTGTCTTTGTGTTACTAAAGCCACCCATGGTGGTCCAGTAGGTGCTCAAATGAATGGTCATGCTAAAGCTCAGAAATCAAATAGTTTCCCTAGAGCATCAGTATGTGATTTCAGTAATGTTACAAAAGAAGTTAAAGCAATACTACAGAGGAAGTGGCACAATTACATCACAACACAGGACCTGGTGACTACTTTAGGCGAGGATCCATTTATGGTATTTAGATCAGGTCCCAATTTAAAAAAAGATTTTTGAAAAAGGAAGCAAAAATAATGATCTTATAACTTCAAAAGGAATGTTTAAATGTGGAGCCTCTACTCAGTATATATATATATATGTGTGTGTGTGTGTGTGTGTGTGTGTGTGTGTGTGTGTGTGTGTGTGTGTGTGTGTGTGTGCATGTGTGTGTGTACAGTATATATATATATATATATATATATATATATATATATATATATATATATGTGTGTGTGTGTGTGTGTGTGTCTGTGTGTGTGTGTGTGTGTGTGTGTGTGTGTGTGTGTGTGTGTGTGTGTGTGTGCGAAGGTGTGAATTGGCTACTTTCTTAAACCTGTTTGTCCTAATGGAAAATATATAGACATACTGGAAATATTAAGATACAACCAAACACTCTAATACTGGGTGACTTCAACTACCCTGCCAATAACTGGGAAAACTACTCATGCACCAACACCTTTGCCCAACGGTTCTTGGAATTCATAAATTACAATGCCCTGGATCAACTAATCCATTGTCCCACCAGGGGCTCCAATATCCTAGACCTGGTCATTATCAACATGGGAAATCGATGCTTCACACCTATGGTCATCCCCTCGTTGGTCAGGTCAGATCATAAGCTAATCACCCTTAACATCCACATCCCACCCCCACCCCCCAGTAAGGAAACCTCTGTAAAAAACATCTCCAAAGCCAACTTCATGCTACTCAAGTCAGAAGTGACAAACTTCATGACACCCATGCAGACGGGAACTGAAAGTTCAACTGCTGAGTCCTACACTAAGGCACTGTATGAGCATATCCACTCATGCATGAATCGTGCCATCCCAAATAGAGCCAAGATGCTCTCCTTCAAAAAAATTAAGCCAATCTGGTGGTCCCCTGCCACAAACAAACTTTACAACAAAAGGAAGACACTGTTGCAGAAAACAGGAAAATCCCAGGATGCAAAAAGCTCCCTTACCAGCCTCACTAAGAAGCTGAGATCCCTCATAAAATCCTCCAAAGCTAGTTATGAAAATAAAATTGCCAAAGATTCCAAAGACAACCACAAGGCATTCTATAGCTATGTCAAGAATCTAAATGGCAATGCTCAGATCTGCTCTGAGCTACAACAGAATGGCATTAAATATACTGATCCCAAGGATATTGCCAATATCCTGGCAGATCGATTCAGTGTCAACTTCACCCACATCTCACCCCCTAAATGGCCCATCTCACTACCGGAAGATTGCCAAATTCCGGTAATAACATCCACACAGGTAAAAAACGCATCCTCCAAAGCTAAGAATACAGCATCCATGGGAGAGATGACATCCCGGGCTGTGTACTACATGAACTACAAAATGAACTTGCACCTCACCTAAGTGTCATGTTTAATCATAGCCTCACCTCAGGCTTCGTGCTCACTGAGTGTTGCACAGCTGCAGTTATCTCACTCCACAAGGGGGGATCCACCTTGGGTCCCGGGAAATACCGCCCCATCAGTTTGATGAGCCTAATCTGCACGGCCATGGAACGTATTATTATGGAACTTATAAACAAAGACATTGGCAACCTTCAAACACTGGACCTCACCCAGTTTGGGTTCATGTAGGGTCGATCTTGTCTCCTGAACCTGACTGACTTCTTCGAATCAGTCTCCAGAGCTGTGGACGAGGGTAAGGCAGTCTGCACAGCCTATCTGGACCTCGCCAAGGCCTTTGACACCATCCCCCACTCTGGAATCATAGATAAACTTACTAAGCTGGGCATTAATCCCTACATCACTCGATGGGTTGCCAACTGGCTTACTGACAGAACCCACACTGTAAAAGTAGCTGACTCTAAATCCAGCTCTAGACAAGTGACAAGTGGAGTACCTCAGGGTTCAGTCCTGGGACCACTCTTGTTTGGCATCAACTTCTCTGAAGTACAGGCCAATACTAAGGGACTCTGGCTAACAAAGTTCGCAGATGACTGCAAACTGGGAGCCATTATTGAATCTCCAAATGATGTGGATACTCTACAAAAGGGCCTTACAGAAATAGATGCTTGGTGCCAGAGCCATGAGCTTAAGCTCAATGCCAAGAAATGTATAGTTATCCCCTTTAGGAAAAAACATGTACCTGTGAATTATCACATAGGTGGCAGTACACTAAACACCGAAAGTGTGATAAGAGACTTAGGGACACAGGTGGACAGTGGTCTCACCTTTGATAACCACATCACCACAACAGTCAGGAAATCCTTCTATGTGGCACACCTCATCACTAAGGGCTTTTCATCCAGAAAAAAGGAGGTCATTGTCCCACTGTACTCATCCCTCATTAGACCCATTATAGAATGCAACGCCCCATTTGGTATGTACCTCTCAAGACACTTGCAACAACTGGAAAAGCCGCACAAATACCTCACTAAAAGAATCACAGGCCTAAAGCATATGCCCTATGCTGACCACCTTAAAAAACTCCAGCTATACTCTGTCACATATCGTCTACTCAGTGGCAATCTCTGCTTAACATACAAGGCCATGTCAAACCCACAGCTGTTGGACATGCTACAATCCCAATCCCTCAGAGCCACACGCTCCAGGGATCTAAACCTTGTCATCACAATAAACAAAACATGCTGGAGGGATAGGTTCCTGACCCAGAGGCTACCCAGATTCTGGAATAGACTGCCCATACATGTCAAGCAGAGTGCCTCTTTGGCCCTCTTCAAAAGGAACCTTGACAATTGGATGGGAGAAAGGAAATTCACCCCGGGGATCACGTCAGTCACCCTACTAGACAGGGATCCAGCAAGTAAATAGTGTTGGAAGAAATAGCCAGGGAATTGTTATGGCTAGGCTTGTATAGGCCCTAGGGCCAATAGCCTAGTACCAACCTATGAACCTATAAGACATAATTGTAATACTAAGGGAGTGGTTTACCTTGCACAGTGCAGCTCCTGTATGGCTTTTTATGCTGGAAAAACAGAAAAAACATTAAAAACAAGAATATACCAGAATATATATGCAATCAAGAAGAGGGACCCCAACAATGCTTTATTTGAACATTCTGAGAAATGTCAGAAATGTAAAAAAAAAGTTGTGTGTTGGAAAATGTCCCATCTTTTGACTGAAGTGGAAATTGGTCAGCTTATATAAAAAAAAAAAAAAAAGAGAGCTGCACTGGCAGGTTTTTCTTGATGCCATTAACCCCCAGGTATTAATGATCAAATTTATATTAATAATTTGTTACTTATGAAAAGGACACAATCTAGTGATGTTTCAGTACTAAATTTAATTATGTTTTAAATAGGTTATTATATTGTTATAAATTGTTTCTTAACCTAATGATTTTAATAGGACGATTATTACTACTGAAAATGTTGTGATTACAACTTGCAACACTAGATGGCAGGACTTAATTGTGTATTTAAGGAGGTGTTTATGAGGGAGGCTGTATCTGAAGAATATCACATAACTGTAGTGAATGAAAGCACTTATGATTAATTATTAAATTACTGCAAGTTTCCTGGCATCTACGAGTTGTTTTTTTTTTTCTTTTGGTTTATACAGTGTTTTGCAAACGGCTTTTTTTGTTTTGTGGTTCAAAAAAGAAGTTAAGTTATTGTATTTAAGGGAGTATTAACTGTCACTGATCTGCATGTTTATCAAAATAAAAAAAAATTAATAAATAATATATGTGGCCACCAGAGAATGTTTATATAAGACACATTTACATAAAAGAGTTTCCTAAGCAAAAACTCAGAAAAAGTGTAAGCAACTAGCAGCACACAATTAAAAAATGAAATAGGTCTTCAAAATAAAGAGGGAAGAATTGCTGCTGTCCTGTGATCAAAAATTCAGAAAAAAATAGGCAATCAACAGCATGCATTTATGCAGCAAAACACACCTGCAAAAAAGAAATGTAAAGCAAGAACCCCTCAACATAAAGAGAATATGTATAGAAAAAAATCACTACAACGCTGAAGGCAACTATTAGGACCAGCAAAGGATCCCATTAATTAGGCTAGCTTCTAAAGATAAGGATAATTATTATCAAAAATCAGATATCCTAAATATTAATCAAAGATTTGACTGCAAGTGCTTTTCCACAGGACACATAACCTAACCCTCTTGTCACCTGCATCACTTCTACTTCGATTTGCCATTCTCGGCTGCTGCTTCCCTCTCATATTTACTACTAAACTAATTCATATTTGATTTTCTACTCTGATAATATTATTTATGTATTTTATTAATTGTCTATGGGATTACCTACCTTCTGTGATTACTCTTATGTTTGTGAATTTATTTTCTTTTTTGTTAATATCTTCACTTGGGCTGTGGCTGTAAATGATCTCTAGAGATCAGTGTACTTCCCGGTAAACAGTGTAAAATATATAAAATAAAAAAAAACATGAGTACTTCACTTTTAAACCATGGCTGAGTCAAACCAGAAAATTGTCTTTTTGTTGTTGTAGTTCAGTAGATTCAAAGACTTTCTCTGGATGAATAAAGCCAAATACCAACATGTGAATGGAAATGTATAATTGCAGCTACATTTAAATCTAGTCCTTTTGCTCTGAGTTTGTATGCAGATACTATTTAAGTGTAACTTGAACCAATGGATGGGTAATTGGAAATTCACCTCTGGTCTGGCACCAATGTCTCTGATGGACAGTCAGTAAATCACTCCCATATCAAATTTGTGAGTAACATTTGGGATGCATTCCTAGGCTTATAAGGACCCTAGTGGTGGTTAGCTTGGTATACACCAATGAACCTATTAAATAATGGACTTTCTTTTATTTTTTTTCTCTAATTTACTAAGATTTAGAGATGTATTCTGAGCTTGCATACAAGTTCAATAAAATGTTATTTAGTTTTTTCATAGGTACTTATGTTTATAAACCACAACATGGCAACTACATTTGGGGCACGACCCAGTTCTCCCTGCTGTAATAATGTTTGTGCAAACTGGGGCACTGCCAATTACACAGACTATTGTTCCTTTTTTAAGAACTGTAGGATAACTATGTGGACATTTGTAAATTACAGCAGATGTACTACAGTTGCATGCAAAATATTACCCAGTATCACTATAACGCATGACTGTTGTAGTTATGACATGGAATGCAAAAAACAGCAGTTATAACTTTATTATGAATATAAATTAAACTGGGAAATAGTTTCTGTGAAGTCTCATCTCAGCTGACTGTCTGAACACAGGTAAGATCTCTATTCCCTGCTACATTTTGTGCTCAAGAAAATTCTAAGGATCTTAATATAAATAATGCATTCCCAGTAAGCATGCAGCAAGTTTGCATCATGCAGAAGTATACCTAATGATATACCTAATGGTGTAAGGCTCTGAAGGTGGCACCAGTGGCATAGACAGCTAAAATCTTTATATGGCCTAGGTGGCCTCGGTTTAAATACCAGCTTGGGTGCTTGATGGTGGTGCAGGCAGGCAGGATGGGCATGCCTATCCATGGTAGAGACGATGTGCCCTTTACAGAGTTCAGGTGGAGCGGTGGGGTCATTGTATGAAGGAGAACACTAAGCTACAAGTGTAGGAGTTTGGAAAAGAGTGCTTGGTGTAGCAAATGGGGCAGCACATGTCTCTGTGGACACTCTTCTTTGCTCTCCCTGTTACAGCAGATACAGCTGCATGCTGGGATGGGAGGTAGGGCAAAAAAAAACCACTGTAAGCCCTAGTATGATAGGTCCTTCTGGTTCTGTCCTACTCCTTTTACTTTGTAGGAGTCATATGCTTCAAAACCTATAGATGTAGCCAGAGATCTCCATATGCAGGCGGTCTCCTGAAAATGAGAAATTCCTGATGTGAGTCACAAGAACCAGCAATGATGGGATGTGGTGGATTTGGGACACTGGGGATGATATGACCTGAAATCTGTGGTAGCAACACCCCCCCCCCCAAAAAAAAAAAACAGTGCAAGGCCTGAAACTGGTCATACAAGACTGACAGCACTATGGAAGTGTGGCATCACCCAGGACATAGCACCTTACTTTGCATGTTCTGTGATTCATTTCTGTGCCATATATGTAGGATCTTTGGGGCCAGGGGCACCTGTGGTTCTAGAGATTGTAATTTGTTCCTGTAGTTGCTGTTTTGAGATATATTGTTTCTAAGAGGTGTTTTAATGTAAGAATATCCAGTGGCATTAAAAACCAAATGTCTGCATTACAGACCTAGAGTAATTTCCACTTCATCATAATACTGGCCTTTCCTTGATCAGTGGATAGGTGTTTGATGAATAAAATAAAAGGAGATCTTATCGTGCTTTCATGATAGTAACCAATGCCAGCCGGATCATAGTTTCCTACTCTGCAACAGATGATTAGCTCAGATGCATGACTGCATTTTATCACCTCTGTTTTATCTTGTTACATGCTTGGTGTGAATGACCTGAGCTGTACCTCCCAAGACAGCATGAAAAGAGACATGGAAGAGCTCTCTAATCACATGGCCCAGACCGGTATGACCCTGACCCTGAGTGGCATCCTGCCCTCACCAAGAATTATACTATGGTATAAAGAAAAAATTATCAATTTCAACAATTGGCTAAGCTTCTGGTGTCATTCAAAGGGGAACCAGTGTCTGTCAGCCTGGGATGATATGCTAGACAAACCACACTGCTTTGCTAGAGACAACTTGCACCTGTCATCCTTAGGCTTTTGAATACTGGCCAAGGCTCTTGCCACCCCCATAATGCCCTTTTTAAGCAAGGTTCAAAAGACAAACCCACCGCTGTAAATAGCACAAGTAACAAAAAACTGAGGGTAATGCTACTCAATGCCAGAAGTCTAAACCTCAAAATGCACGCACTCGAGGCACTCCTCAGTATGGAGAAAATCGATATATGTGCAGTAACAGAAACCTGGTTTAGGACTCAAGAGAGCACCCTAGCACTACCAGGCTACAACTCATACCATACATTTCAGCCACAAAACCTGGACCGAAATACAGAAGGCGGGGGCGTATCCATATTCATCAAGGATACCCACACCTCCAGGTTAGTGGCACAGCACCGAGAGATCATCCATGTGCAACTAACAATGGGCAGAACTGCAATTCAAATTGTAGCTTGCTACAGATCACCCCCCCCATGTCCCAGGACCCCCATTCCACATTTCTGGAAACACTGGGAAACATAAAGGTCCTATCAAACACCCTGATATTGGGTGATTTCAATTACCCAAACATTAACTGAGAGAACTACTCAAGTAATAACTCCCTTGCCCAACATTTCCTAGAATTTATAAACTCAAAAGCCCTGGATCAACTAGTCAACACCCCCACCAGAGGTGTCAACATATTGGGCCTGGTCATCACCAACATGGGCAACTGGTGCTCCTCACCGAAGGTCAACCCCTCACTCATTAGATCTGACCATAAACTAATCACTCTGGATATCCACATTCTGCCCCCACCCCCAGTCAAAGGACCACAGTGAAAAATCTTTCAAAAGCAAACTTCACATTACTTAAGACCGAGGTGGAAAATTTCAAATCCCCCATGCTAAAGGATAATGCTGTCCATGCTGCAAAATCCTTTACTAATGCACTCTACAGGCACCTACAAGAATGCATGGATCATGCTATCCCAAGCAAAACCAAGATTCACTCCTCCAAGAAAAAGAAACCAGTCTGGTGGACCCCTGCCATAAACAAGCTATACAATAGAAGGAGGAAACTAGTACAGAAACGAGTAAAATCCCAAGAAGGGAAGACATCCATGATCAGTATCAGCAAGAAACTATGATCCCTCATAAAATCGTCCAAGGCAAGCTTCGAAAGAAAAATTGCCAAGGACTCCAAAGATAACCACAAGGCATTCTTTAGCTATGTCAAGAATCTAAGTGACAATTCTCAGATCTGCTCAGAGTTAGTGCAGAATGGCACAAAATACACTGAACCGACCGATATCGTCAACATCCTGTCAGATAGATTCAGTGCAAACTTCATCCCCCTCTCACCCCGAAAAGGACCGATAACCATACCAGAAGAATGTAGTGCCCCTGAAATCACAGACACTCAGGTTAAAACAGCCCTCTCCAAAGCCAGAAACACAGCATCAGTGGGACTGGACAGTTTCCCAGGCTGCATTCATCATGAGCTCAAAGATGAACTAACCCATCACCTAAACACACTGTTCAAAATCAGCCTCTCCACAGGCTACATGCCCATAGAGTGGTGCACAGCAACGGTTTGTCCGCTCCACAAAGGTGGAGACACAACAGACCCTGGGAACTATCGACCTATAAGCCTGACTAGCTAGGTCTGTGAGGCTATGGAGTGCATCTTTATGGATCTCATTAACAGAGATATTGGGAACCTCCAAACACTGGGCCCTACCCATTTCGACTTGTTCAGGGCAGATCATTCCTCCTAAACTTGGTAGACTTCCTTGAGACAGTTGCCAAGGTTATAGATGAGGGAAAAGTGGTCCACACAGCCTACCTAGACCTCGCAAAAGCCTTCAACACCATTCCCCATTCTGGTATTATAGACAAGCTCACCAGCCTGAACATAAACCCCTATGTCACGGGATGGGTTGCCAACTGGCTCATGGACAGAACCCACATGGTAAGAGTTGCGGGAGCTAGGTCTGACTCTAAACCACTTACAAGTGGCGTTCCCCAGGGCTCAGTCCTAGGAACCCTCCTGTTTGGCATATACTTCTCAGAGGTACAGGCAAGCACAGGAGGACTATGGCTGACCAAGTTATAAGACGACTGCAAACTAGGGGCTATAACTGACTCTCTGGCTGACACAGACATCCTCCAAAAGGGTCTCACTGAGACAGATACCTGGTGTCAAAACCATGGCCTCAAGCTAAATGCCAAAAAAGTGCATAGTCATCCCCTTTGGAAAAAACAAAGTACCCACAAACTACCACATAGGTGGTAGCCCCCTAAATACCGAAGATGTAATAAGGGATCTGGGGACCCAAGTAGATAGTAATCTCTCCTTTGATAATCTTATTGCCAAAGTGGTTAGAAAAACCTTCTATGTGACCCACCTAATCACAAAAGGGTTTTCATCCAGATCAAAAGAGGTCATTGTGCCCCTCTACACATCACTCATCAGACCCATCATAGAGTACAACACCTCATTTGGGATGTACCTTACAAGACACCTGCAACAGCTGGAAAAACCACAGAAGTACCTCACCAAGCAGATCACTGACCTCAAACAGATGCCCTATGCAGCTCGACTGAAGAAACTCCAGCTGTACTCGGTTGCATACCGCCTACTCAGAGATGATCTCTGCCTGACATACAAGACCATGTCCAACCCAGAATTGAAGGACATGCTCCACCTAAAGAAAACCATATCCCCTTGAGTGATACCCTCTAGGGATCTAAACCTCACCACAACAATAAATAGGGCATGCTGGAGGGATAGATTCCTGTCCCAGAGACTTCCCATGCTCTGGAACAAAATTCCAATCTACATTAGGCAGAGCTTCTGACTAACACTCTTCAAGAGAAACCTTGATGAGTGGATGGGAAACAGAAAGTTTACTCCAGGGATCACTTCAGTGGCTCTGCTGGACAGAGGCACAGGGAACTAATCTAAGGGGGTGGCGAAAGCCAACACATTCCGGCTAAGCTTATAAATGCCTTTGGACAGATAGCCTAGTACCTACCTATGAACCTATGAACATGCCATCTAAATTGTCTGCCATTGTTCAGAAGGCATTGCTTTACTGTATCCAGGGTTTTCTGCCTTTAATGTTTCATTCCTTAAGTTAGGATCGCACGTAATCTCTCTGTACTGCAAATTACAACTGTTAATGCTTTAGAGTTAAAAATGTGCAAAAGTTGTAAGTTGAATTAGCATTTGATACAATAAAGTATTGTTTATTAACTGGAAATAGAATAAATAGTGGGTGTCCAGAAACTGAGGTTTGACTTGGCCTTAGCATCTTCAGGCAACCTTTCCCGTGTTTTGCTCATTTCTTCAGCAAGTTCATGTTGGAAATGGTACACATGTGATGGGTAGTTCAGTGAACTAATGGAAAAAACAGAGGACTTGTATAAGTGCCTCCTAAAGTTGTCTGATGCCTGGAGTCTTTGCCTGATGGATACACCACTCAGTTATGTAGTATGAGAACTTTTTTTAACAGCCACTGCCATAACATCCCTCTTGTATGGACTCCTTGGAACAGGGTGTGACAACATCTGGTTCATAAAACCCACTGCAAGATACTTTCCAGAGATGAGGTGGGCTGTGTGAACCATCACCTCTGCATTTGCATTATTTGTAAGATATTCCCAAATCAGGAGTCATCCAGGAGGAACTATGGGTATTATCTACATCTCTGCCATCCATGTCAGGTACAAGAGAGTGCATTCAGGAATCAATGTACTTCCTTGTTCACATATGCTTTTCCTCCATTTCCTTGGCAAGAACTCTGAGTAAACAGAAGAATGGCCAGAGTATTTATAAGGATCTCGCTGTCAGCTCTCCAGCTCTCTGTCTGTACTATGGGAATCTCAAAGTTCAGCAGGTGCAGATATATCCAGGTCTCGGGTAGAAGCCAGTTATGAAGCAAGCCCTCAGGGAGGCTTATGCACAGGAGCTGGCAGTTTCAGTGCTGCAGTCAGTGTGGAGCATCTCCTGAGAATCAACATCATCCATGCCAAAGATCTGAGTCAATACCAGCCAGCACTGGTGATGACGACCTAACAGTTATCAACACTTACTGCACAACTTTGACACATTCCAACACCAAAATGGCCTTCAATACTGCAAACAGATCTGAACCCTTTGACATCAAGAACCAGGTCATAGTTCCTGGCCTCACAAACCTAGAGCTTAGTGCTAAAATGAAATCCAGTATTGAGAAATTCTGAGCCATAATGCCCAGCATTAAAATTACTGTTAAGATGGAAAGTTTCAAAGGAATAGACGTTGATCTTGAATTGATATCAACAGATTATGCCAACTCACTTATATGCAGGATACTGACATGCATAATTGCTCTCTGCATTTAAATGTGGCCTGAAGAGGAGGCTCCAGAGACAGACTAAGGTGAGAAGATGCCTCTCCACCTTGAAAACAAAGTGGAGGTGGAAACCAGACCCATTTCCAGAATTGTATCAAGGTCTCCGTCATTTTGTCATAACTGAAATTCAAAGTAGCATGGCAGGAATGTGAACAGGCAATAGATGCACCTAACTTGATGGGCTTGGTGGAAGAACATCTGGAAAAGGAAACCCTTAGCCTTCCTGACTCAGAGAAGGAAGACAGACTCCACTGCTTAACTCTCCTAGGTAGCTGCCTTTCTTCTACATGACAACTAATTTAGGCATGTCAACTCTGTACTGTTGGTATAGAGGTATAAAGCTCTGGCTACAACCAAGAAACTCAAACTCAACTAGTAGCTCTGGTAGCTATTGGAGATGGAACATGTATGCGGATTTGGGAGGAATGGTAAGGCAGTGCCTGGTCACCTCTTCTGAGGGAGCATGTGGAAAATGTTACAACAATGCAATAAGAGCACAAACGTTTATGCTGATATTGAGGCTCTCTTGAGAAATGTCACTGCAGTATGCAGACAGGCAGGCAAAAGAAGGGAATTCACCATGTTGGTGCGGGCATTTCTCTTATAGTGCCTTTACATGCCCCCTTAGATGATGTCAGTTCAGCATGTTGGAGTGGATATGGAGTAAATAAAAAAGAACACTGTGTGTTGCAGTATGATGGCTGTTCACCTGGATCTATCTCAAGGAGGGGTATTCAGCTAAAGACAGACCATCCTGGCGCAGGCCACACTGGACACCACCACACAGTGGGAACCTCTGAGGAGGAGATGATATGGGATTTGGCTATGAGGAATGCCTGAAGTCAGTGGTAACACAGTGTGAAAAAATGAACAAAAAAAATAATAATAATGTAGGCACATCAGACTCAAAAGATTGAATGACAGAGTACTCCTATACCCTAAATTAATCTGAGGGAAAGGGGATCCTTTTTCTTGATGACTTCTGCTCCAGTAAGTCCTCTTTCCTCTTACATTTTTCCCTTTAGACCTGGATTTGGAAAACTCAAGGTACAGGATCTTAAGCACTTGTGACAGAGAGGACTCTTTACTAGTAGAAGCATCCCTGGACAGTACACCTTAAAAATATTGCACTGATCTGTTACAGTCCTTTTATCAAAGGCTTTACAGATCTCATACTCAGAGTCTAAATGTTCCGATTGTAAGCATATCACATGCAGAGCACACCTATCATGGAACAAAATTTTATATTTGCATGGTCTACTTGAAGTCAGAAGACTGTTCTATGTTCACACTGCAACCACATGCATACAAAACACAAAAACCTCATAAACAATGGAATAAAATACAAGAGTACAAAGGTTACAAAAACAGTTTAAAAACAATAGCAAGAATGTAATATTCAGTTATTGAAGGTTGCAAAGAGTAATGCAAATTGATTGGGTATAAAGACATGGCAAAAAAGGCTGGGCCTAACAAGAAGGAGATGGAAACTTTATAACTTCCAAACTAAATAGGTAAAAAGAAAAGATCTGGTATGAGTGGTGCCAGAATAAAAGAAAATGATCAGTCAACAAATGAATGAGAAGTCTCTGATTGGATCAAAACCACTTACAGAAGAAAAATGCTGAAGAAATATAGTCTGGGTCCAATTCTCTGTGTGAGTTAAATGAGCAGTAGAAATCTGAAGAAGAAGGTCAAAGTGTGGTATATTATGGGTAAGTGGAGGAGCTTTGGCTCAGGGAAATTTCTCATGGTGAGCTGACTGAAGCCTGCATCACCCACAGCCGTAACATTATTTGAAGTGAATGGATAGTATCATGTCAGATTCAGCAATTATACATTTATAAATGGATCTGTATTAAAACTGGGAATATTGTCATTGGAGGCTCATCTCAGCTGAATTGTCTGAACATCTAAAAGGTCTCTGTTCCTCATTGCTTACTGGGCCTAAGAAACCTTCAAAGCACTTACCTAAGTAACATATACCCAGCATGTGCATGGTGCTTTTTCAATGGACAGTGATGGTGTTTGTCTTTGGAAGTGTGGATGCTTAATGCAGCATAACACCCTACTGTGTATGCCTTCCCACTGAAAGATCACCCAGAGATAAGCAGATTCACTTTATGGCAATCAGATTGATGTAGTACCTGGTGACATGAATGATCAAGATCTAAAATGTTGTCAACATATACAAAACAATTCTCTTGATGTAAATAGCCTTCTAGGTACACTGTACAGAAGCAAGCATAGTCTTTAGCCTTCTTTTGAGATTCTTCTGGCAGTATTATTATTTTGGCCAAAACTACTTTATGGTCACCTTATTTAAACAAATCTATCTGTACTTCACAGATTATACTTGTGATTGTCTATTATAAATCAGAAAAAGTCATACTAACCGTGACAATGTGAGGTATTGTCAGCTATGCCAGGAGAAGTAGGGCAGTGGATGTGTAAAATATGCCAGTATATGTAGCTGGAATTTTGTAAAGAATTATATGTCATTTGTATATCAAGCTGATTTGTACAGATGCTTGCATTGATAAAAGTATTTGTAAAGCTGCTTGTTTTAAAAATGTACCAACAGTAGGTCCTGACTGTATTGTAATTGATTAAATGTACGTGTTTTAATAGTGAATATTGGAAGAGAAGAGGTTTATCTCAGTCCAGTTAACTTACAAAAATAGTAAGAAATTAAATTACTTAATTTAGGTCATAAAGATTGTATCTTACAGTTCTGATTGCAGCCAGTGACAAAATGACTGGGAAAACAAGTAATAGGAAGCCTTCTGTATTGTCTTTAGCATTCATTTAATTGTTACTCTAGAAGAGTAGAAATTTGAAATTGTTTTATGACTTTCAGAAGCTGCAACAGATCTTAGCAAAGCTCCATGTGTAGGTATTATTGACACATATGTATGAAATCCTGGCAGCTTCTAGCCAAGGGGATAGTATGAGAACAAGAAGTCATATGATCAGATGTGTGTGATGTCATTCTGTAAGCCCGCTCTGTAAGGAAATTTTAATACTAGATGAGATTGAAGTCTCAAGGCAGTCTGTTTTTGGAACCTGACAAAGAAGGAAGACCACTCACCTACTTCATCTTGCCTTGCTCTAGTAAGTGGCAAGGGAATAGCAATGCTTTAGTGAGATTAGTTAAGTACTGTTTTTCTGTATCTGTGTGAATCTATTCATCTGTGTTATTTTAATATTTCCTGTGTCTGAAATTCTGGTGCTTATTGTAAATATATATTTAGTATTTTAATGTTATTTTATTATTTATTATTAAATATATTTAAACTGCTCATTGTGACTGGTCCTTTAGAGAATATTTTAACCTTTGAGAGTACTTATATCTATATGGTGAATCCGTGGCCACTCCCGAAAGCTTTACTGCATTGGTCAAAACACTACCATTTGAACTCATATAAATGTCACTCAGTATAATTGAGTAACCTTGTAAGAGCCTTAGAGTAGCTGGCTTTGGAGTGTTTGGTGGCAGTAACTACCTTATAGTCTGGGCAGAAAGGGGCATAGCTAGTAAATGTGTGCCAGTCTTTCTAGGTATGTGTGTGTGTGTGTGTGTGTGTGTGTGTGTGTGTGTGTGTGTGTGTGTGTGTGTGTGTGTGTGTGTGTGTGAGTGTGTAAACCAAATCTCCAAAAGTGTGTGTGTCAGCTGCTAGAAACAGGGGCATGAAGTACTGGTTTCATAGAGAGGGTGCTGGAGGACTTGGCTTAGACACTCGGCTGAGGGCTCAGCTCTACAGCTGTGCCAGCAGGGAGTCTTATTAGGGACCTGGAGGGAGACAGAGAGAGAAACCCAGTCCCTGGACTGAGTCTGTTTCCTGTGTGCTCTTAAGGGAAATTTTGCTTGATGCAGAGAGCTGCATCCAAAAATACTGTGTGTATCTATTTTTGTTCCAAGTGAACATCCCTCCTCAGTGTCAGTGGTGAGGATTCAGGCTCCTTGATTACTGGCCCATGCAGGGGACGTCACACCAATTGTCAAAATTCAAGGACATCTCTGTTTAGTACTTAATATACTCTTGTGACTTACTATAAAACATGAAAGTCTGCAGTCCCAACTTAATATTTTCCCTTAGGGTGGCCTAATGGTTAAGGTGTTTGTCTTACAAAGACAAGGTGCAGGGTTTGAGTCTCATAAGGGATAATTGGCTAGGCTTAAAATGGCTCGCAAGGGCAGTTAGCCTAGTACTAATCTATGAATCTATGAATCCTAAGAATTTCAGCAAGATCACTTATTTCCTCATCCATTTTACCATGAGTTATAAAATCAAGCAATTGTTTTGGAGATTCTGCATGCATCTTTCAAACAGCTAAACCTGGAATGTTCTTATAGTATCTTTTCAAAACGGCAGTTCACAAGTCCATTTCTGAAACTATGTCTCACTTCATTTTTTAAACATAAAGCATATTCCCTTTTTTACATCACTTGGGCCTGCCAGCCATCTGCTCATCACCATAATTGCATATGCATTCCCCAAAAGGGAAGGATGTAGCTCTTCATCTACCCCTCTCAGTAAGTAGATGTCTTCTGGTAGGTCTAATGTCTCCAGAGGGGATATTTAAGTGGGTGACACACTTCACAATATACCTCCAACTCTATGTCCAAAAGACATGGGCAGATATCACCTTCTCATTGTCCTACTTACCATAGCTGGCTCCTCCAATGCCTTTCCTGCAAAGAGAATCCAGGTTAGGCCACACAAAAACAGCATAAATGCATGGATGTATGTGGTTGTATAAAAGAAAACTAATAAAGTTTCCTCCTGTTTGTGTCCCATTCTATACTTAATTAAGTATAATATTGTTAAGGTACTACTAACCCATAATCCTCCCTAAATCTACATCAAGTAATTAAATCTTACATACTCCCTTCTGACATTTTCTTCTCATTTATTATCTTTGCTGAACAGTCCTGATAACTACTATAAATCCTATTTTAACCCTGCAATACTTCTGTCTTAAAAGTAACATAATTTGCCTACTAGTTAAATTCATTATTATAGTATATACTACGGTAGTGCATTTGCACAGCTTACATTATTTCACTGTCCCGTATTACACACCACTAATCATTCAGCCACCTAAAATCTTTTTCCTAAGTTTCTTTCTTTTATTCTCTTTCTTTTTTCTTTTCATTTTTCTCTTTTGCTCTCTTTTCTGAATGCCAAACATATTTATTCATTTTTTTAACTGCTGTGATCATACCCCATCCTTCATTTACCTCCTTTTGTAAATCTAACATGTACATAATGCTAAGCATTCTCCATTTTGACATATTATCATAAATGTATAGTTTATTTAGTGCAAACACTGTAGAAATTATCCCCACTGGAGACCAGAGACCCAGCAGAAGCCATTTCCTTATTGGTGGATACTTGTGCCCTGCAAAAAAATTATTTTTATTTTATGTTGTTTTTGATAATTTCAGATTTGATGTAAAATTACCATTATTTTGATGGTATTATGAATGTTCAGTGTTTGATTATAAACTTATATATATATATATATATATATATATATATATATATATATATATATATATATATAGATACTGTATATATATGTATATATATATATATATATATATATATATATATATATGTATGTATATATTAGGTTTACACTGAAAACCTTGAAACTGCATTGGTTGACCGGCATGTGGTCGACTTGCAGTTTTCCAGTTGGCATAATGCTGAACCCAAATGAATCGACTACACTACAGCAAACAAGGTAATGTAAGTTGAGCATTTGGGTTCGGTGGTGCAATGGTTAGCACTGTCACCTCACAGCAGCAGGTTTTCTGATTCGATTCTCAGCTGGAGCGCCTTCTGTATGGAGTCTGCATGTCCTCCTGCGGTCGAGTGAATTTAAAAGACATGCAGGTAGGTGTGTGCATGTGTGGGTGTGCCTTCTTTGAAGACTGGGTGCTGGGCTGGCAATGTGACACTGTAAAAATTCACTGCCAATCATTAGTGGACTGAAGTTCTGCTGTGGTGACCGCTAACCAGGAAAAGCCGAAAGACAGTTTATTATGCAGGGGGATTGTGATTCAGTGAGGAACTGGGAATTAGCCCATTTTGTCACTGTAGTGCTATCTCGGAGTTGGTATATTCAATGTGCAGGGGGTTGAGGGGTGCATAGGCGATGCAGGGCGGTGTAGCCCCCCTGCAAAATAGTAGAATCAATGTACCATTTACTGTACAGTTTAACGGTACGTTAATGTGCATAGCAGGAAGTCAGTGATGTCACCAATAGTAAGCCATATATATATATATATATATATATATATATATATATATATATATATATATATATATATATGGATCTACCTGACAACATCGACAGTGCATAACACCGACAACGACATCACCAACACCACATAATCGACAGTTCACAAACACGACACCTCATACACTCAACACATCATAACAACAACCAACAAACAAAACAAATCCCCTGTCCAAAAACCACACACACAACACAAGCACACCAAAATCCTAACAAACAAACACTAAACCTTACATACACAACTATCTACAACCCTAACCGAAACCCTAACCCTAAGGTCCGTCACTATCGCACTCACCTAACCCGCGCCCTAACCCTAACTCACTTAACCCGCCCCAACCCAAAAAATATCACTACTGCACCCTTACCTAACCCGCGCCCTAACCCTAACTCACTTAACCCACCCCTATCCCTACAGACCGTCAACATCGCACACTTACCTTACTTGCACCCTAACGTCCGTCACTACCGCATACTTACACATCCTTTCCCCATCTCGGTGTTCTCCGCATCGGTGTTTTCATCCGTCAGTCTTCTGACTTGTCGATCTTCTGGCATCGGTGATTTCATTGTCAGTCTTCTCATCTGTCGACGTTCTCAGGTAGACCCATATATATATATATATATATATATATATATATATATATATATATATATATATATGTATTAATGTCTAAGTTTATTAACATCAAGACTAAAAAAAAAGAATAAAATAAACATTGACATTAATGAATATTAAAAACAAAAAAAATTGACACAAACATGATTTATAAAGAAAAGCAAATGCTTTTGATTTCTGATGATGAAAAATCCTTTATTTGAATACTGGTATTGTTAGGTTAAGGGATTTTTGTAGCACACTGTCTAGGTTTGGATTAGGTTTAGCACATATGATTATGGTGAGAGGGGGGTTGTGCCACACATAACACACATGCACAACACTAACCCCCGGATTCACAAATCCTCCGTGTAAGACTAAATAAGTCTTACTTGGAGGCTGCAGTTGAACGGTATGATGTCAGCGTGCCATGAATATTCATGAGGGCACTCTGACTCAACCCCAAGTCTAACACGGACCATGCAGGCAAGCAGGGGGCGTGTCCGACTGCCGAGCAGTGTAAAGGTCCACGCCCCTGCAAGTGTGTGAAATGCAAAATGTCAACACACAAGAGCGAGTCCGCTCAAATGTCCATGTACCCAACACCACACTCCCTGACATTGTAAACCCCCAGCACAGTTATAAAAAGTAAAACATTATTTTTTTTTCTAATTCCCGATATAGCTGCCTGTATTTGCGCATGTGGGTGTGCTCATTGCTTAGCTGCAGTTAGCAATCTCGACATGGAAGAGCATAATAAGTAATGTTTATGCAAATTATGCAAAATAGTAATAGCGTAGTGGTAGAGCGTTCGCACAAAGATGAGGCATTCACAGTTCGAGTCCCACCACTACCCTTCCTATTTTATGTTCAAAATTAGTATATGAAATAATTCCTGACATATATGATTAAACTTTTACTAAAAAGCATTGAAATGGCCTATGTATCAGTGAACAAAATGTATATTTATAAAGGAATCTGACATATAATTGCACGCAGTTAAGCAACGCTTAACCCAGCGCAATATAGTTGCCCATAGCTAAATCATGCTTTACCCAGGGCAATGTAGTTGCTTATAGCTAAATCGCACTTTACCCAGTGCAATGTAGTTGCCTATAGCTAAATAGCACTTTACCCAGTGCAATCAGTTTGCACGGAGGTGCACGGCGTGCCAACCAGTGCACCGTCGAGCAATGTGGAGCAACGTAGAGCAAAGTTGCTTAAACACATCCATGCCCCCTAACCTGTCTGGGCAGTAGTAAAATAAGAAGCAATAATAAGGTTTGAACCCAGGACACTGTGCACCATAATCAAAGTACTGAACCACTAATCCACGACAGCTTAGGATAAACATCCACTGTTAACATATATATATAGTAATAAATGTTACATTAACCATTGCTAAGCAGGTCTGCAGTCAGGCGAGAATATTCAAAAATGGCCAATCACAGAAAAGTGTGGGAAATGTGGCATATTAAGCTGCATAGGTGGGAATACTCACCATAACTGATTGTAGCTCCCATCTGCAGTTAGAATGTCTGGTGCTAGAGAGGGTACATGCTTTAGAGCGCAACGCTGGGGCATCGAGGAGTCAAGATACATGGTTTGGATCCTAGTCCATCGGCATGAGACTCGACTCCTGCAGGGCCAGTTCCAAGGAACGGAGTATAAGGCAGAGGCTTGGAACCGGTTGGCTCATGAACTCACCAGTGCCACAGGCATCCCTCGGACTGGTGAGCAGGTCCATCACCACCATGCAGACCTGAAGAGACGGAAGCAGGACCTTTTGAACCAGTGGATCCAGGAGGCCCGTCATATGCATGATGCCCCACTACTAAGTAGGTAGCCATGGAATGCAGTATGTAAGACAAGCTAATATAGTCTAAATAATGGATAGGTATGTCTCAATATCCCTTCATTTACTCCACAGCTGCAGGTGTTCATGCTATGAATCAGCAAGCCTATGCAGATAGGCTTCTAAGGCTGCACCACCAGGCAGGTTAGTACATATTCTGCATGTATTGTTACATGATATATGTGAGTGAGCATGACAAAAGTGTTTTAGCCCAATAATACAGCAATAAAATGTCCTGAATAAATCCTCTGCATGTACTGTTATATAACAAACATCAGTGAGCCAGAAATAGAGTGTACTAACCCAGCAATCAAGGTAAAATAAGTCTGGAATACTATCTCTGCATGTACTGTCATAACATATAAGTGAGCAGGCCTGAAAAAGAGTGTTGTAACCTATCAAGAAAGGTACCTCTGCTATCTCTGTAAAAAACAAAAACAAAAAAAAATCTTGCTTTTTTCCCACTCTTCTGAGAGTTAAAAAAGTTCAGTTACAGGCTTGCTGTTCCTGAACTGTTTGAAAGTTTCTGTGAGGCCATTTTTGCTTGGGCTGGAGGAGGGTCTCTCTGTTGATCAGTGGCAGTGACTAACATTGAGCAGCTTCCCTGCCCCCTGTAGAGGTGGTTACTGACTTGAAACTGTAGTTCTATTGGCCACTAGGGGTCATTTCCATAACTCCTTCATCTTCCTCTCTTAAAACCCAGTTGCCTCATGGTTTGGGCATCTTTTCAGGCTTGTTGGCTGTTGGTGAAGCACCCTCCAAGAGGAAAAAACGCGGAGAGAAGAAGGGAGCCACTTTTGAGACTTTAAGTATTTTTTCTCTGTTTATTTGCTAAGTTTTTCTGCATAGCTGCCTAGCTTGAGCATTTTCTGGCTTGTTAAACTTGATTTCTGTATTAGTAGCTGTATTTAGAGCACAACCAAAAGCTGTTTGCTGAAATTCCTGTTTGCACTTAATTTTAAATCGTTTTTTTCTTAAAACTTGCATATTTTCTGTCCTTGACCTAGCACTCTTGTGTGGGGTCATTTACTGCACTGTTATAACTTGATATTACTTGTGAACCTCTGCTATCTCTGTAAAAACAAAACAAAAAAAATCTTGCTTTTTTCCCACTTTTCTGAGAGTTAAAAAAGTTCAGTTACAGGCTTGCTGTTCCTGAACTGTTTGAAAGTTTCTGTGAGGCCAGTTTTGCTTGGCCTGGAGGAGGGTCTCTCTGTTGATCAGTGGCAGTGACTAACATTGAGCAGCTTCCCTGCCCCCGTAGAGGTGGTTACTGACTTGAAACTGTAGTTTTATTGGCCACTAGGGGTCATTTCCATAACTCCTTCATCTTCCTCTCTTAAAACCCAGTTGCCTCATGGTTTGGGCATCTTTTCAGGCTTGTTGGCTGTTGGTGAAGCACCCTCCAAGAGGAAAAAATGCTGAGAGAAGAAGGGAGCCACTTTTGAGACTTTAAGTATTTTTTCTCTGTTTATTTGCTAAGTTTTTCTGCATAGCTGCCTAGCTTGAGCATTTTTTGGCTTGTTAAACTTGATTTCTGTATTAGTAGCTGTATTTAAAGCACAACCAAAAGCTGTTTGCTGAAATTCCTGTTTGCACTTAATTTTAAATCGTTTTTTTCTTAAAACTTGCATATTTTCTGTCCTTGACCTAGCACTCTTGTGTGGGGTCATTTACTGCACTGTTATAACTTGATATTACTTGTGAACCTCTGCTATCTCTGTAAAAAACAAAAACAAAAAAATCTTGTTTTTTCCCACTTTTCTGAGAGTTAAAAAAGTTCAGTTACAGGCTTGCTGTTCCTGAACTGTTTGAAAGTTTCTGTGAGGCCATTTTTGCTTGGGCTGGAGGAGGGTCTCTCTGTTTATCAGTGGCAGTGACTAACATTGAGCAGCTTCCCTGCCCCCAGTAGAGGTGGTTACTGACTTGAAACTGTAGTTTTATTGGCCACTAGGGGTCATTTCCATAACTCCTTCATCTTCCTCTCTTAAAACCCAGTTGCCTCGTGGTTTGGGCATCTTTTCAGGCTTGTTGGCTGTTGGTGAAGCACCCTCCAAGAGGAAAAAACGCTGAGAGAAGAAGGGAGCCACTTTTGAGATTTTAAGTATTTTTTCTCTGTTTATTTGCTAAGTTTTTCTGCATAGCTGCCTAGCTTGAGCATTTTCTGGCTTGTTAAACTTGATTTCTGTATTAGTAGCTGTATTTAGAGCACAACCAAAAGCTGTTTGCTGAA
Source organism: Protopterus annectens (assembly GCF_019279795.1). Taxonomy (NCBI): domain Eukaryota; kingdom Metazoa; phylum Chordata; order Ceratodontiformes; family Protopteridae; genus Protopterus; species Protopterus annectens. The sequence continues at coordinate 710,873,449 of NC_056728.1, forward strand.
ATTCCTGTTTGCACTTAATTTTAAATCATTTTTTTCTTAAAACTTGCATATTTTCTGTCCTTGACCTAGCACTCTTGTGTGGGGTCATTTACTGCACTGTTATAACTTGATATTACTTGTGAACCTCTGCTATCTCTGTAAAAAACAAACAAAAAAAAAATCTTGCTTTTTCCCCACTTTTCTGAGAGTTAAAAGTTCAGTTACAGGCTTGTTGTTCCTGAACTGTTTGAAAGTTTCTGTGAGGCCATTTTTGCTTGGGCTGGAGGAGGGTCTCTGTTGATCAGTGGCAGTGACTAACATTGAGCAGCTTCCCTGCCCCCGTAGAGGTGGTTACTGACTTGAAACTGTAGTTTTATTTTCCCTTTTGGGTCTATTCCTGCTTCTTTCCAGCCCCTGCTATCAAGCACGCTTTAACGTGCTTTAGCGATTAGCGGAGTTGCCACTAGAGCAGCATCGGGCAGCCGGTTAAACAAGGTTAAACTCTTTCTGGCTCCAGAAAGTCTGTTCTTCAATTTTTCCCTTAGAACTGCTCTGTTAGGAACCTAAACAGTTTACACCTACACTAAAAAGTGCAGCACTTGTTCCAAATAGCTTTTTCTTCTCAAAAAGCTCAGCACTTGTCTTATAAGCATATCCCTTGTCTTATAAGCATTCTCTTTGCAGGTCAAGCACTCCTATATTATACAAATCTCTCACTAGCAAAACCCCCCGGAGTGCCCACTTCCCTGCTAAGCCCACTACTTTTCTGTCTCATACCAACTCATAATTCTTTCTAGCATATCGAAGGGTCAGATGCTGGTGTCCTCTCCTGCCCAGTTGGTGAATCTGGGAATTCTGAGACAATGTTACAATTGTCTCATGTACACGGACAACCCTCTCCTCCTCCCACGTAACACTAACACTTGTGAGAGATGCAGCTATTTAGCCAGAATGGAGGCTGAGCTCTCTCAACTCAGGACTGGCAAGACCAGGCAGGAGGAGAAGGCAACTACACACACCACAATACCAGTCTCACATAACTCAACCACACCACTGAATCAAACACATAAACACACTAAGACATACTCGGAGGCTCTGAGTAAAAATTTACCTAAACAGCAGAGGCCTCCAAAGCAGACACCCAAGCAACTGCAAACTCAATACACCACACAAACAACACATAAACAACAAAATCAGTGTGCAAAGCAGTCACTGCCCTTAAGGCCAAATACAACACCAAACATACTTGTTATAGGTGACTCCATAGTCAGACACACTGACGCCCCGCTCACCAGACTGAGTAAGGAAAAGGTCACAGTAAGCTGCCTGTCGGGCGCTAGAATCCGCCACATAACACAAGCACTCAGGTCTCTCAACAGCAGGTACAAGTACGACTCAATCATTGTCCACGCTGGTGTCAACGACCTGAGACGTACCTCCTTGGACTACATGAAAAGAGACATTGAGGAGCTCTCTGATTATGTAGCCCAGGCAGGTATGACCCTGACCTTGAGCAGTATCCTACCTTCACCTAGAATGATGCCACAATACAGTGATAAGATGATCAGCTTTAATAATTGGCTTAAATTCTGGTGTCATTCAAAGGGGATCCAATGTCTGTCTGCCGGAAGCGGGAAATAATGTCAATTCAAGGTTTAAAACCTATGAAAGGATATCATCTAAGGCACCAACTAATAACAATGTATTTAATGAAGTTGGTGAAGCTGGTGTTAACTTTCTAACAGATGTTGAACATTTTCCTTTATTGCCTCAAGCGGAAACTAACAGTAAGACTAACAGTAATGCTTATGTAGATGGAGCAGGCAAGGGGAATCCAGCTCCATTACCTACATCAGGTTCCATTCCCAATAGGAGAAATCAGACAACAACCAAAACAGTTTCTACTAGGAGCCGGACTTTTTTGAGCTCCCAGTCATCAGGGGAGGAGACGTAGAAGACGACAACGACCATTTTTGTATTATAAATTTGACTGGACATGACTTTAGTAAAGTGGAATTGGATGTTCTCAAATTAGGTTTAAATTTTGTTCCTCAATCTAGAGCCAATTATGTAAGAACTATTGTTGATATCAAAAAGTTTTCTCGAAAGTTAAATTTACATTACCTGTTGAATGATTTACCTACAACGGAGCGTGCCTTTTTTAAACCTTCTGTGTATTGTCCGAAATTACACCATACCTTAAAGGTGTTTGAGGAAATGTGTATTCAGGATGTAGACAGGTTACTAAATGATTATCCTAGTACCTTGGGTAACATTTCAGACTCTGAAAGGCATGCATTAAGTAATTTAACAACTATGACAAGTGAATTTCGCTTCATGAAAAGCGATAAGGGGAACAACATAGTTATTATGAAGAAGGAGTCTTATGTCAAGGGTATGTTAAACCTTTTAGCAAACAAAGATGAATATGAAATTGTTCCACTTTTTGAGATTAAGCGTTGTTTTCGTATGGTTCAAGCATATTTATATGACGCTCTTATGAACGGAGAAATGAGTCATGAACTATATGAATTTTGTAGTGTTGAACATCCTAGGATAGGGGTACTTTTTGGGATCCCTAAGACCCACAAGTCAATTTTGGACCCGCCATTTCGACCGATTGTCTCGGCCTCCCATTCAGTTACAGAGGGGGTCTCTTTATTTTTGGACGCAATTCTAGGGCCCATTGTTTCTACACAGCCATCTTTTATTTGGGATTCCTGGCATTTTCTTAGGAAAATAAATAAGTTTGTTAATACCATTGGTTTCAATTCCAACACACAGATAATGTTTACCCTTGATGTAGTTTCGCTTTTTACTTGTATTCCCCATCAAGAGGGTGTTGAGGCCATTAGACAAATTTTGACCTCCAATTATGAAAATTTCACCAATGACAAGGTGTCTCTTATATGTAGATTATTAGAGGTGGTTTTGGAAAATAATTTTTTTCTTTTTGAGAACACATATTATAGGCAAAAGAGGGGGGTCGCTATGGGTTCATCAGCGGCCCCAGCCTTTGCCAATTTGGTTATGGCGTGGTGGGAAAAACAACATCTTCCCACCTTGGCAGATAAATATAACATTTTGTTTTTTTGTCGTTTTATGGATGATTTATTTTTTATAATTAATGGTGATAATAACACTGTTAACGATTTTTTTGCCGATATCAATATATTTTCGGATTATTTAAAATTTACTATGGGTACTATTGGATTGGATGTTAATTTTTTGGACATCACACTTAAATGGGACTTAGCAGAAAACAGACTTCATAGTCGTATTTATCGTAAAAGGACATTTAACAATGGTTACTTACATTACAAAAGTGGTCACCCTAAGTATATAACCAACAATATCCCTAGGGGGCAATTTATTCGGGCAAGCCGCATGACCTCTAAGGATGCTGACTTGCACCATGAATTTTCTTTTATTTCCTCCTTATTTATCAAGAGGGGTTATGATTTATCCATCTTGGATGTTACTAAAGCTGACATTTGGTCCAAAAGGGACTCTATTTATTCTCCATTATTAAATTCTCAAAACGATGTGTTGGAGTCCCCTTGTAGAGAAGTTAAAGGGAACAAGATGAACGCTAATTTAATTTGTTCACTAGAAATGAGCTCTGATTGTCAGGCCATTCAAAATATTATCAAGAAGAATTGGGGCATTATTAAGGGCAATAAGGACATTTTTCACGCTGTAGGAGAAAGGCCTATTTTTGTTCAGAAAAATGGTCTCAACATAAAAAAGATTCTGGAAATTAATCAGAAGAAGGTGCCTAGATTAGTGTTTAATAAAAGGGGCATGTTTATCTGCAATCAGTGCAATATTTGTCGTTTTATTTCCATTGGCCCTTATATTTCGGTTAGTACATGTAGCAGGACCCTGGAGGTACCAGGTTACGTTAATTGTAATACTAGTGGAGTTATTTATATTGCCTTATGTTCCACCTGTACTGCATTCTACATAGGGATGACCACCAGGGAAATTAAAATAAGAATTAGAGAACATTTATATGCCATCAAATCTAAAGATGAAAAGAATGCTTTATTTAAACATTCATTAAATTGTTCATCCTTTAGTAAATTTCTTTTTTCTATACTTGAGGTGGGCCAGAAGGATATGAGAGATGGGGACTTCAAAAATTATCTTTTGCAAAGGGAGGTATATTGGCAAATAAAATTAAAATCTGATACATTCCCAGGTCTCAACGAGACCATTAATATTAAGTGTTTTTTAAAACAACGTAAATTAAATATTAACAAAGAAGGGAATTTAGTTTATTCTCATTTTTAGTTGTATTAGTTTTTGTTTTACATGTTTTCTTAATATGTTATATATATTTATTTAAATAGAGATATATTTATATTTCTTACAAAGTTATTTTTTAAGTTTTGTCAGTTTAAATATTTGACTGATTATTTAATTGTTTGATTAATCACATGGTCAGTTGTTGGTATTTAAAGTGGATTTTTTAATATGTGTACCTATTCTGATGAAGTATTGTACGAAAGCGGATAATACACCTGTATACGCTATTTGTTGTTCTCTGCCGTTTTTGCTGGTGTGTCATTAGCCTCCCGTGGACATTTGGTTTTCTTGGTTTGAGTTTCATTTTGTTTTATTACATGAAAAGAGACATTGAGGAGCTCTCTGATTATGTAGCCCAGGCAGGTATGACCCTGACCTTGAGCAGTATCCTACCTTCACCTAGAATGATGCCACAATACAGTGATAAGATGATCAGCTTTAATAATTGGCTTAAATTCTGGTGTCATTCAAAGGGGATCCAATGTCTGTCTGCCTGGGACGACATGCTGGACAAGCCACGCTGCTTAAGGGACGGCTTGCACCTGTCACCCTAGGCTTCGGATATTGGCAAAGGCTCTTGCCACCCCATAGTGCCTTTTTAGGCAAGGCTCAAATTCTAAACCTACCACCCTAGAACACAAAAAGTAAAAACTAAGGGTAATGCTGCTCAATGCCAGAAGTCTCAATCTCAAGATGCACGCACTCAAGGCCCTTCTCAGTATGGAGAACATCGATGTCTGTGCTGTGACAGAAACCTGGTTCAAGGCTCCTGAGAGCACCCCAGCACTAGCAGGTTTCACCTCATATCATGCGTTCCGGCCCCAAAATCCGGACAACACCAAGAAAGGGGGGGTGTCCATATTCATAAAGGACACCCACACCTCAAGGTTGGTGGCAACGCACGATGCATCGGAGACCATCCAGGTGCAATTAACCATAGGCAAGACTGCTCTGCAATTTGTAGCATGTTACAGGCCACCCTCTCAAACTCAGGAACCTCACATGGCCTTCCTGAAAACAATGGAGGGCATAAATGTATCTCCAAACACCATCATACTAGGTGACTTCAACTACCCTAATATAGACTGGGAACACTACTCAAGCCCAAACACTCTAGCCCAAAGGTTCCTGGAGTTCATAAACTCAAATGCCATGGAACAACTAGTCACCATCCCCACAAGAGGAGAAAACATACTTGATCTCATCATCACGAACATGGGATCAAAATGTTCAACACCGGAAGTATACCCCTCACTGGTGAGATCAGATCATAAACTAATCTCGCTGGAGGTCCTCATCCCGCCCCCACCTGAAATAAAAAAGACCACAGTGAAAAACTTCTCAAAAGCCGACTTCACACTTCTAAAAACAAATGTGGTCTCCTTTAAGGCCCCTGAGCCAGTGGTAAACATTACTCAAACCACTGAATCACTTACAAATGCCTTCTACCAGCACCTACAGGACTGCATAGATCAGGCAATCCCAAACAAAACTAAGACTCTTTGTACCAAAGGCAAGCATCCAGTCTGGTGGACCCCAGCCATAAACAAGCTCTACAACAAAAGGAGGAAGCTACTACAAGATAGAGCAAAATCCTTGAAAGGTAAGACACCTTTGATCATTATAAGTAAAAAACTAAGAGCTCTCATAAAATCATCCACGGCAAATTTTGAGAGAAAAATCGCCAAGGACTCAAAAGACAATCATAAGGCCTTCTTTAGCTATGTTAGAAACCTAGGAGGAAACTCCCAGATATGCTCAGAATTAGTTCAAAATGATGTGAAGATTACTGAACCTACACACATTGCCAACATACTGGCTGACAGGTTCAGTGCAAACTTCTCCCCCCCTCCCCCCCAAAAGCAGAGATATCCATACCAGAGGATTGTAGCCCCCTAAACATCTCCAACACTCAGGTGAGAACTGCTCTCTCCAAAGCAAAAAACACAGAATCCATGGGACCGGATGGTGTCCCTGGCTGTGTGCTCCACGAACTCAATGAGGAATTAAACCCGCAGTTAGGACAGCTGTTTAATCTTAGCCTCACCTCAGGATACGTACCCAAGGAGTGGCGCACGGCGACTGTGGTCCCACTTCACAAGGGCGGTGCCTCCACCGACCCTGGAAATTACCGTCCCATTAGCTTGACAAGCCTTATCTACAAAGCCATGGAGAGGATCATAATGGAACTCATAAATAAAGACATAGGGAACTTGCAGACTTTGGATCCAACCCAGTTTGGCTTTGTCAAAGGCAGATCATGCCTTTTAAACTTGGTTGACTTTTGAGACAGTCACCAAGGCCATTGATGAGGAAAGGCAGTCCATACAGCCTACCTTGACCTGGCAAAGGCCTTCGACACAATACCCCACTCAGGTATCATCGAAAAACACATCAGCTTGAATGTAAACCCATACATCACAAGATGGGTTGCAAACTGGCTAAGTGACAGAACCCACAGGGTCAGAGTTGCTGGAGCCATGTCAGACTCAAAGCCTGTCACAAGTGGTGTCCCACAGGGATCAGTCCTGGGTCCACTCTTGTTCGGCATCTACTTTTCTGAAGTACAAGCAAACACAGGAGGGTTATGGCTGACAAAGTTTGCAGATGACTGCAAACTGGGCGCCATAGTCGAAAACACATCTGACACAGATATCCTTCAGAAGGGCCTCACAGAAACGGATAACTGGTGCCAGGAAAAACAAGGTTACCCCTAGCTACCATATAGGTGGCAATCCACTGAGCACAGAAGAAGTCATCAGGGATCTGGGGACCCAGGTTGACAGTAGCCTTTCGTTTGACACTCATGTTGCTAAAGTAGTTAGGAAAACCTTCTACATTGCCCACCTGATCATGAAGGGATTCACATCTAGATCAGGGGAGGTCATCGTCCCCCTGTACTCATCACTCATTAGACCTATGATTGAGTACAATGCCCCATTCGGAATGTATCTGACCCGGCACCTGCAGCAGCTGGAAAGGCCCCAAAAGTTCCTCACCAAAAGGATAAAGGGTCTCAAAAATATGTCTTATGCTGCCCGACTGAAAGAACTCCAGCTCTATTCAGTCTCATACCGCTTGCTCAGAGGTGACCTGTGCCTGACATATAAGGCCATGTCAAACCCTGATTTGATGAATATGCTTCACCTCAAAAAATCTAGATCCCTCAGAACCACAAGGGCAGGAGACTTAAACCTTGACACGGTTATTAATAGAACGTGCTGGAGGGACAGATTCATCACCCAGAGACTCCCTATGCTGTGGAACAAAATCCCGGTACATGTGAGGCAGAGCACCTCGCTGGCCTTGTTCAAGAGGAATCTTGACCAATGGATGGGGATCAGATATACCCCAGGGATTACTTCAGTGTCACTGCTTGACAGAGGCACAGCAAAATAATAGGCATAGTTTTATTCAAACTAAAGGGGTGGCGAAAGCCAAATAACTATGGGCTAGGCTTATAAATGCCCTTGGGCAGATAGCCTAGTACGAACCTATGAACCTATGAACCTATAATATGTCATGAATATGTCTTTTGTATGCACTGTAATAACAAGTAAAGGAGAGAGCCTGTAGAAAAGAGTGCTCAATGTAATTAATAAAGGTATAAAACTTGGAGTGTGTCTGTGTCACTTACTTTGAAATGTTGTTGTACCCTTGCAATAAATAAATAGTACTGTTGTATTAGGTGCTGTCAACCCACAGTTGTGCAGTCCCATAAGAAGTGGATGAAGGAAGTGGCAGTAGCTGTGAAGCACAAAACATTCATTCCCTGAATAAATCCTCTGCATGTACTGTTACATATCATAAGTCAGATAGCCAGGAATAGAGTGTAGTAACCCATGAATAAAGCAATAACATGTCTAGAATACTATCTCTGCATGCACTGTCATAGAAAATAAGTGAGTGAGCCTGAAAAACAATCTTGTAACCTATCAATAAAGGTATAATATGTCCTGAATAAGTCTACTGTATGCAGTGTAATATCAAATAAAGGAGAGAGCCTGTAGAAAAGAGTTTTAATGTAAATAAGAAAGGTATAATACTTGCAGTGTGTATGTGTCAATTACTCAGAAATGTTGTTGTACCCTTGCACTAAAGAAATGTTACTGTTGTATTAAGTGCTGACAACCCCCAGTAGTGCAGTCCCATATAAAGTGGATGAAGGAAGTGCCAGTAGCTGTGAAGCATGTAACAGTCCTCAACAGTTGTTAAATTGCTGACATGCATAGGTAAATCTGGCACATGAGTAGCCTGTCAAGGTGTTCCCCAGAAATGTTAGTGTGCTACCTGAAAAGTAGGGTTGTGTAGAAAATCAAGTGAAAATGTCACGTGAACACATCCAGATGTGCAGATACATAAACATGTAAATAAAATGCAAGTATGTAGCAGTAACATCTGCATCTTGGACAGTTACTATGTCAGATATAGGTCAGGTATATAATGAAGTAGCCAAACCCATAACGCAATCAAATGCATGTTGCCTAGTGTAATAATACATGTAGGGGATATACACCTGCAATCAATAGGAATGTAGTGTACAGTTAAAGTACTAATAAGATGTTAATGGAGGTTTCTTTTCCACCCTACTCCATGTGCATAAACAATGCAATTCCACACCTTAATGGGTATGTCTAATCTCATAGCATTTGTTGGGACATATGTCCTATTGTTATATAAAATCTGCATTTACTTTGATGCATGTCCCCTGTTAAAACACCACAGTCTTGGTGGCCTGTTGCCACCAATCATCCCTGCATGCTGTTGTAATGTCCACTGTCATTCAATACATGCATGTGTTATGCTTGCTGTTCAACAGTTGTAACCCTGGTGTGTTGGGTTAATGGGAATATTACTGCATGCTGTTACAACTAACTTGGAATGCTGTTGTCTATGTTGTAATTAAACACACCTAATCACAGAATGTATGGGAAGGCCGGTCCCAGCAGACCCACCTGTCCCTCCTCAGCTGGCAGTTGCACCTGGCACCAGCAGGTCTGGTGCCCAGCCCGGGCCACCCTCCTCCGTTGGTCCTGTGCCACCTTTGGGTGGAAGCGCTGCAAGGGATGTGGCTTGCCCACCCCTGCAAGTGTGGGCGGAGAAGGGCCTCCTGTCACCCTCTGAAGGGTCTGGGTTGTGGTGCATAGGGAGATCCAGCATTTAGTTGCTGATCCCCTATGCCAGCTTGAGGCAAGAGTGGCGCAACTCGAGTGGGGGCCTTCCCCTCCTACGCAGTCCCCAGCACAGCGACCCTCGGGTCTGTGAAGGTCCAGTGGTGACTGCCCATGTGTGAGGATCTCAGTCCCACTGTTACCATCTGTGGGCTCATGGGCTTGCAATTTCCAAACATCCGTCCCCGTCAATTGTGTTCACCCACCCCATGTGTCATACTCCGCCCCTGTATGCATCTTGTTTGTCTTGTCTGTTTACCTACCCAACCTACCTCCCCAAATATACCTACTTCCTCTACCTCACTTTCCACTCTCCCCTGAAAAAAAAAAAGAAGGGCAATCTGTACCCAGAAAAAAATTATGCCCCATACATAGCTGCCCATTTCGCACACATGTCCGCTGGACATGTAAACTGATAATTATAATTGGCAGTGCAACAAACTTTGTTGTCCTCACCCCAATCTCAGGGGTGGAAGGTTTCAAATTTCACTCCAAATTTGTTAAATATGCACAGCTGTTGCTTTTAAAGAAATGGGCAGCTATGGACCTTCCCTACACCCTTCCTGCACATTCCTAGCTTGTGTACCTACTGTCTTTCCCTCTTTGTGACCCCTTTTTCACCACTTTCCTATCTCCCCATTTTCTTTTCTTTCAAAGAAATTAGCGCGGGGGTTAGCGGGAGTAAGCACTTTTAAGCATGTGTGAGCTTAGCTAAGCATCACTAAGCGTCACACAAACCTGTGCAAATCCACTTACAACTGCTTAAAAGTGCCTTAGTCACTCTATGTCAGGGCCCTTGTTCTGCTCAGCAGCAAAATAAAATACCTCTATCAGTCTCGAACCACAGACCTTGGACACATTAGACTGCATGAAGTACCACTAAGCCACAACAGATATACAATAACTTGGTGCTGCAAAAAATATATCATGCATTACAATGAGTGAATGTAAAGGAAAAATAGGAAGGCCATAACACAAAGCCTGTTCTGTGGATCTTTACCAGCAATTGTTGTGGGATTGCATTACATGAGTGTGATGTGAGAAGCAGCCAATCAAGCAGAAAATAATGTTACAGAGGCACTTTACAACCCCCACACAGTATCATAGCAGGACAAACACTGGCACATCTGAGTAGGGCAGAGGCCATACCTCCTAACTCAGTCAACTTTCCAGGGATGTCCCTGATTGTGAAACATATTTTAGCTGTGTCCCTCAGAATCCCTCAGAAAAGTACTGACGTCAGTCAGAAAGGTGGGCTATTACACAATGAATACTGACAATAATAACAGTAGACACCGCTTGTATGTCATGAAAGGAGTACTAATCCATATGCACTGCTTCACTGAAGTATACACCTACTGTCCCTGTTATGTGTAAGGTGTACCTCACTTTCAACTACCTATCCCTGACTCCATGCAAAGATGTATCTGAGTGTTCCATAGGCCCGGAAGAGGCACAAACACACAGGCATATAGGCTATGCTGCTGTTACACACTCTGCAAATAGCTTTGTTAGGACTTCCCCAAGCATACTCTTATGTAGGAGTACAACACAGAAATGCCAATGGATGTAGCCATGTAATGGTAGCAACTGACTGTAACAATGCCATTGTAACAGTGCTGAAAACACCTGTGAGTTGCACAGACAAAGAATGACAGTGTAAACTCTGGCTACCATCTGGGTAGGTTCACAGGTGGGAACTATGCAGACAGACAACCTACCCTGATAAACCCACAGGTACACACAAATCCTACAAGTCCAGTAAGATAATATTCGCACATTAATGCATAATGCCCTCAGTATGTAAGCATCCCCTCCCAATTAAAAGATACTTGTGCGTTTAGGGTCTACCAAGTGTGTAGGTAGGCATACTCAGTACAAGAATTGTTCTTTTGTCCTGCGAACCCTGTGCTAATGTCAACAGTAAAAAACAGAAACCCTGCAGAAGTCAGTACATTAATATTCCCAGTATAACAGTTCACAAACAATTCATGTGCCAAGAGAATATGTCTCAATAACAACATTTGTATGGAAGTTAATTATATGAGTAGAAAATAAACTACATAGTCACATAAACGTTGTGTAAGCATTTGTAGTGGTGAGTAAAACTCTACACTGATAGCTCAGTATTGGAAGTGGCAACAGTCAGGTCTGAGTACAACATGTACATCACTGGCCACACCCATAGCTTCATTTATAAGATGTATACCAACCTTCTGACTTACACAACAGTGTCCACAGCAAACAAGCATGGGCCCCACGCTAGAAATCTGAAAGGGCTAGGCCTACATACCTTAGCAATTTATAGCATTGGGTTGCTATGACAGTGAGTACTGCAATTACCACTCAGCAGGCTGTATGCATTTACCAAATGCTGGGCAACAATTGGTGCAGAGGGCATCACATACACATGTGCCAATACCTATAAAAGCAGATTGCATGTGGGGATAGCAAGTACTATCATTACATTGCACATTCCACATAGTGAACAACTCCAAGCAGGAAAAAAATAAAAAATAAAAAATAAAAAACAAACAACAGTACGTTTCTGTACCAAAAAAAAACCAAAACACCAAAGCATACACAGACGGATCTGGAATGGACATACAAGTATGTAACAGTTTGTAGTTACCGGCAGGTAGTAGATGGTTATGGTTAGTACTGTAGATCCTCTGATACATGCATATGTGGCAGCAGTAGGTATGTATGCACTGATGCCATGCATAAGTATTGCCATGGAGAAATTGTTAGGTAACTGTGTGCAGTGGAACGTAAGTGTGACATTTGTAGCTCAGCAATGCATGTCAAACATCTGAACATGTTATCTATGGTCTGTACAGTACTGTGTTTAATGGCAGATTGGGGGAGTACTGCAAACACCTAGATAAACATGGATGTCACAGAGTAAGACATGCATGATAGTTACATAATGTGTAGCTTAGCATTGGCAACCGCTGTAGCAGGCTAGCACAGTAATGTATCATTTTCAGCTATGAATACCCTTGTACTATTACTGTATGCACACATGTGACAACTGTCCATGTTGTAGCAAGGCCCAACAGGTCATCCGTGAGGTGTATGGACTTACAACAGTGTGGACCTTGTGTCTGTATGGCACACACATATGTCGAGATACATGTGTGTCTGATTTATAAGCATCTGAACATGTGCATAGAGCAAGGGACATACTGCAACTGTTTGTGAAGGGCGGACATTTATATGTTGGTGCAGGTTGTTATGTGCATATATATATATATATATATATATATGTAGGTTGTAGTGTGTGTCAAACAAGACAGCATACAGTGCTGGCATATGACATGTGTTGTTCAAATGCCGTGGGTATGCTTTGTTAGGTATATAGTCTTCCAGATAGGGGGTCCTGCTAAACATATATGGGCTGAGAACACCTTCCATGCATTCTGCACAAGACTGTGCAATATAATTACACAACTGTATCCCCCTCAACCTTTGCATAATTGATATTCCCACCATGAAAGATGGACTGTATATGTGCTGATATGCATATCAATGTGTACACCAGTGGATGTTTAAATGTACGCTCCAGCTGAATGTTGTACATGTATTGCCATCCCTGTTGCTAAAAGCCCTGTACCCATGAACTAACACATAGGTGGTAGTGTACTCAACACCAAAGGTGTGATAAGAGACTATGGGACACAGGTGGACAGTAGTGTCCCTAATGATGATCACTGTGCCACACTAGTCATGTAAACCTAGTACAGTCCACATATCATCAGTAAATGTGTGTCATCCATGGAAACAGAGGTCAGGGTTCCACTCCACTCATCAGTCATAACACCCATCATAGAGTACAATGTCCCTGGTGGTATGTACCTCAGAAGACATCCACAGCAACAGTAGATGCCAGACACATACCTCATAAAGAGTATTACCAGATTCCAACAGATGCCCTATGCTGACTGTCTTACAAAACCACAGCTACACTGTGTCACATACCGCCTACCCAGTGGCTACCCCTGCCTAACATACAAAGCTATGGCAAACCCACAGGTGTTGGACGTGCTTCATGTAAACAGATGGAACACCAGACAAGATACACACTCTACTGATCTACACCTTGCAATGTAAAAAGCAGAACATGCTCGACTGGCACATCATCATCATCACAGACACATACCATACTATGGAACCAACTACCTATCAACAGCATATGAAGGTCCTCATTAGCAGTTGCCATCAATAACCATGATGATTGCATGTGAGATAGGAAACACAACCCGGTAATCACCCCTGTGGCTCTGCATGACAGGGGCACATGAACCTACATTATATGTGTGTTGTACTGCAGGGTACCATATGTCTAGGCTTCTATAGGCCCTATGGATAACAGCCTATCAGCTACCTAGGACACGATACACACACGCATGTACCTGTTGCATCACATGCTATGTGAGGTTGACTGTGTGTGATGGAGAATGTGTATGTGAATGTGTCAATGATGTGTATATGTGTGATAGCCTAGTGGGAATCTGTGTATACCATGGTATGTAGTGTTGTAGCTCTAATCCCATCAAAAGGCCCATATGCTATTGCCAGGCAGGAAAAGCAGTGTGGCATACATTGTGACATAGTCCCATGGTGTCGAATGGAGTGTGCCTTTGTAGGCTAAAGCAGTACATGTATGCTTATTGATTGTTAACACTAGTGAATACAAGTCACGTATGGACTGTAGTACTACCTGAAGCTGTATGCCTCAACTGCACAGTATGGTTTATATCCACATGGCTTGGTAACACACTTTTGTTTATTACCTGTAGTCCTCACACATTACATACCTCAGGCATGAGGTTATGTATGTGCTGACACACAGTAATGTATGGTACACAAGTAAATGTAATCTGGGTTGCCATAACTTTGTGTCTTGTAGGTATGTCTGATGTGTGTGTGTGGGTATGCCTGTAACATGGCCTCAGTGGTATGTGTGCCACAGGATATAGGTGCGTATCTAGCAACATGTATAATGTAGTACAGCAGTATGCCACCTATAGTGATGAATGTGTACATATGTTACTGAAGGGTTTGCTATCAACAAGTAGTGTGGTGTACTGGTAGTACCGTAATCGTACTGTACATTGATTTCAATGGATGATAAATGTCTGTATTCATTAGCTTCATATACACCTCCTGTGGCTAGGTGTTGCATTGTGTCACATACAGTGTGCCATGTACTGTTGTATAGTCCTACTACTGGTTTCACTTTGTGGCTCTGCAGAACATGGTTTGGTATATAGTATGTGCCAGGCACTGTCAGGCAGTTGTGGGCTTAGCAGTCATATGTGTTATTAAAAGTGTGTATCTACTGACAGCCAATAGGTTGCTATATATGGCATTTCATTGATGTCTGTACATTAGAATGTTGAGTGTGCAACATGGCTTTTTCACAATTACTGTTTAATTGTCTTCCAGGGTTATGGCACACAACAGAATGCCAGCCTATTCCCCTGAGGAGGAGGAAGTTATCACAGATGCACTCATCCAACATTATAACCTTCTGTTTTCAAGATCCTTCCAGGACCAGCATGGTCACACTGCACTGTGGCAGGATGTTGTCTGTTGGGTGAATGATGTAGGCATGCATAACCGGACTTATGAGCAGGTGATTTAATCAGACATGTCCGGCAGCATGCCTCCGATGTCCACAGACAACAGCTTGCCACAGGTGGTGGTGCTGCTACACATCCCCCCTCACCAGAGTGGAAGAGCTGCTCCTCAACATGGTGGCTCCTGGCCAACCAATACAACAAACCTGTGTCATCATGGAGGCCAGAGTCACCCAGCACAGCGACAATGAATGTGCAGGTAACATGGCATATCCGTAGACCACTGTTATCCAAAGTGTTATAATATGCATTAATCAGATGTGTACTTTGTATGCAGAATATGTGGAGCCTGGTGTCATGCAATACTGATAATTCAGGACATTATCTGTATGCCTGGGACTGTCACCCCATGTACTATTGTATAATTGCCGACTCACAGCAGCAATGCCATAGCTGTTGACCCTGACATACTGTCTCATATCCTTGCAGGTCCCTCTGGGGTGATAGCAAGACAGCAGACCCATGCTGGTGAGTGGGCTACAGTCAATATAGCATATAACATGTGCATGTCATAGGAGAGTTGTAGGCCATATACACATGTTAAACACCTACACATAGTGCATGCTCTGCATGTTCTCTGTGTGACTACACTTCCCAGTGACATGAGCAGCTAACTCATACACATGCAACACACAGAGCATCACAAACAAGTGGGGTACACTGTAGTGGACATTGTATAGGCATAGTCAATACACATGCACACAACATACACCACTTTGTCATATGCAGTATGTGTTAATATGATACACATGGCGTATGTAGACACCTGCTGTAAGGTCATACTCCAGTATCCCATATGTCATCAACACAGCACACATACTATACCTGGGGGTAGAGGCCTATCATGAGGCGGTGTGACACGCGTCAACGCTCAACACAGTCATGTTAGGCAATGCTCCCTATTGAACACCTGACATGCCCATGTAACGACTGTCTGTGAACTGTTAAATGTAACCTAAGTGGTGCTGGTCAGGTACAGCAAGATAGTTGCCAGTGTGACATGCATCAATGGCCTTGAGTGACCACATGATGCTGCCTGATGATGGCTCATGGTACTACACTACATGCAGTTACAGTACCTGCAGTACTACACATAGCATTCATTGTTATACCCCTGACAGTTGTATGCATCCGGACATGGTTTGTATACCTATGAGTGATGGTGCGCAGGACATTGGAAAGTGTTTCTGACTTGCAGTGCAATGTTGTGTCCATGTACACATTGTGTACCAGGGTGAGGCCAATCATTGAACAACACACATGCATCAACGACATGTATACTGTTATCTACAAGGACTCTCTACACTCGCACTGCATGCTGTCGAGCAACACACATCCTGCATGCTGACACGTGTGAGAAGACTCTTTGGCTTGTGATACTGTACTCCACCATCAACCACTAACGACTATGTTCCATATTGCTGTTGGTGTGTGTGTGTCAACTTGAATGTGTAGTGTATTAGTGTGCATGTGTGCATGTGTTCATGTGTGCATGTGTGCATGTGTGCATGTGTTCATGTGTGCATATGTTCATCTGTGCATGCGTGCAAGTGTGCATGTGTGCGAACATCCTGTACAGATGGTAAAGTGTGCTTCCTGTCTCCCTCTCACAGGTGCTGAGGTATTGTTGGATGGGTGCAGCAGGGAACCTGAGGTCACTGCCACAAATAGTGACCATGATGATACATGTGTAGTGGCACAGGCATGTTTGACAGGGTCTGTCAGTGGTCCACCAATTGACAGTACACAGCTTTCCACCCTATCTATGCGCACATATGTACTGCCATTACATCCCTCAACACCAATGGCCTTAGGTGAGGAACAGCATACAATAGGCATTGACCAGGAAAGTGTGGTATCCATGGCACATGCAACCCCACACAGCAGCCATGCCCAGACACACGGAATGGTGCCACATAGGCATATGTCCAGGGGTTCTCATAGGAGCATCGCTGGCCATAATGCCCCTGGCAGGCATGCCCGCACAGGTCTCACAACCTCAGGTATGTTCCGGGCTGTGATGCAAGCACAGGAACGTATGGAACGGTACACCAGGCAGGGACTAAGGGTGCAGAGGGCTCATAAAACCACGATCAATGACAGTATCCGTGACCTTGCCGGTGCCATCCGCAATTACACCGATGTCATTGATAGATGCTGGGGGGAGACACTAGATGTCCTCCGCAATGTTATGTCCATGTGCTAGGACAGTGCAGGATGGCTGGGACATTGACGTGGATGTATGCCAGCAACATCCTCAGCTGGCAGCCATCGCGGATGACATCCAAGTGCCAGCCGCTCCCGTAGTGCCAGTACCAGCAATGTTGTGGCTGGGCTGTCGGTTGACCATCCGAGATGACCACATGCACAAGGCTCTGGCCAGTCCCAGCAGGGACATGGGTCCAGTCAACATCCCTCTGCTTCTGACGATAGTACTCAGTCTGTGTCACCCCTGCCAGGCACAGGTACTGTGTCCGTGGCTGGAGACAGTGATCTCTACAGCCTGGCAGGTACAGTCTGTGGCTGTCCCACAAACTCCCATATTTGGCAGCCACAAGGAGGTACTGTGTGCATGCAGGCACACACACATACTACCAACATGTAGGGCTAACACATACACACACACACATCACATCAACACTGACACATACTGTACTGTTGTCCCTCACACACAGACACACACACACATACATGTTGATTGGATGGGTCATTGTCAGGCTCTGGAAAACAATCACACACCCTGTGCATATGATGAAACTGTGCCACCTCCTGTTATCTGTGACATTGATGCAGGAACAGGATAACATGGTGCTGATGCACAGGGTGACCTACTAGCAGTGTAGCAATGTTAGCATGTTGTGAACAGTAAAGTGTAATGATATCCTTGTAGGTGTATCTGAGCAGGCATGATGCATCACAGCCGTGATTATCAATTTCGTATTGTTTACACCAGTGTTAATTCCAAACATGGATTGTCCACACATGTGCCAGTTGGCTGATATGTGTGGTACTGGCAGCATTTGTCATTGAGTGGATGTAACGTCTGTGATGTGTGCAGTACAGATTCCAAGGTGTACATTTGTGAACATGTTGGAGGTGCACTGTTTGCATGTATGTGCATAGTGAGCACATGGGAAGGGTGACATGCCCTGTATTACACAGTGTTAATACTTCATATTTCCTATTGGTGTCCAGTATGCATGTCACTACACATATGTCACAACTTGGGTACATATGTGTGTATGACATGGTATGACACTATGGTGTGGGTGATACTGTTGATATCGGTCATTGGTTAGCATTCTGGTAGTCTACATAACCTCAACAGCCTGATTTTAACCAATCATTAGATGATGTTTTGACAACTGACACATAGCTGTAGGATACACAGTAGCATTAGAATCATTCCGGTATTGTACTATACCAGTTACCAGTGGTAATGACCACCACACATTCCCGTGACCACTCCTGTTTGGCATGTGTCCATCCTAGGTACAAGCAGACACACTAGGGATATGTACATCTACATCTGGTGATGCATACAGTGGCCTACAAAGCATTCCCCGGATTAGACACTTATCCTCCACAAGGGTATCATACAAACACATACCTGTTGACAAACCCATGTTGTGAAGCTATGAGCCAACAATAGCATAGTCATCCACATTTACTACACATAGTATGCTAATAGTTCCACATTGGTAGTAGCACACAACATGTAGCAGGGGTACCGATGTGTACAAACAGCCACATGAGATTTCATCTGTCCTTTGATATCCACATTCCCAAAGCTATGCTGATGTCCCTCAGTGTATCACATAAGCAATAAGGGGTCTGTATGCATATACACGGAGTTGTTGTGTACCTACAATGAAATGCCATTATTGACAGACTGTGTTGTGTTTGAGCATGTCTGTCATATGCCACAGGCATACAGCCACATTCACACTATTCTATAACAACTGTCATGTGTGTATGTGACACAGATGACCTAGGGCACAGCTCACTACAGTCGCTGGACTTGTCACATACATACATATGTGAGCTACGGTCCAAGAAGCAGCAGCAACAACTGTCAATGGTAACAGATGTAGTCATGTTGACAGCAGGTTTCACACCTATGAAGTGAATGAGGTCACATGTACATATATGTCTTGGCCACACGGATACCTGCAGTGTGCAATGCACATACTGTTGTTTTACTGATATGTCATACAGTAGTAAAAGCAAAACCCACACCACATTGCTCAATAGTGTCACACACACACACTCAGCAATTGCAGGATTCAAACCCCTACCTACCTATGTCATGGTACTAGACAGATATGTATTACCCCAACACGCCATATGCTTTAGTGGGACTTTTCATTTCCACTGCTGTATTTGTGGGATACTGACATCATCAAACCGGCCAAAGGGGAATTCACCTCTTTCAATGTGTTTTCACAGTCTCCAAAAAGGCCATGCTTCTCGTAGGGTTAGACACACACATAACCCCCCCCACGCATTCACACCCCTACTTTGTTATGACAATAGGGAGATACGCATTAACACGATGCGCCATTTCCAAAGCTGTATTTGTGGGATGCTGACATCATCAAAAATGGCAAAGAGGTATTCACCTCTCCTAATGTGTTTTCACAGTCTCCAAAAAGGTAACTCCTCTCAAAGGGAATCTCACACACATTCACACTAAGCATTTGTAGGATTCAAACCCCTATCTAAGTAGGTTATGACACTAGGGAGATATGCATTAACACGACGCACTATATGCTTGCCTGGGAACATGCATTTCCAAAACTGTATTTGTGGGATACTGACATCATCACACTTGGCAAAGAGGTGTTCATCTCTCCTAATGTGTTTTTACAGTCTCCAAAAAGGCCACTCCTCCCAGAGAGAATCTCACACATTCACAGGATTCAAACCCCTACCTAATGATGTTATGACACTAGGGAGATGCACATTAACATGATGCGCTATATGCTTACCTGAGAGCATTCATTTCCAAAGCTGTATTTGTGGGATACTGACATCATTACACTTGGCAAAGAGGTATTCACCTCTCCTAATGTGTTTTCGCAGTCTCCAAAAGGCCACTCTTCTCAAAGGGAATCTCGCACACACACAACCGCCCCACACACACAAACAGCAATTTCAGGATTCAAATCTCTACCTAACTATGTCATGATACTAGAGAGATATGCATTAATACAACACGCTACATGTTTTCCTGGGTGGCGTCTCTTCTCCTGCTATATTTGTAGGATGCTGACATCATCAGACTGGACATGGTAATGTGTGTGCACTTAGTGTTATGCAATCCCAGTAATGAACCTTGTGGGTCAGCAGGTGTAAACATCTTGAACAGGAATCCACAATTCATAGTTTGTGTGATATATCTGTGGACAAATTACCATTCCTTCATATAACAATACATATTTATGCACAGATTGTTGGTTTTGTGGATACAACATGTGTCTGTGATGTTGATAAAGGGCTGTTCAAAGTCTATGTGGACCTGTGTTGCTCCTTTCAGTGATGTATGTCCTGGGTGTCTGCCTTGCAAAAAATCTAGCAGGTTTGGGAAACATGATCTGCTCATTAACATGCCACAGACGTTTGGGTTGTGTGTTTGTCGGATTACAATAGCTCTGTTCCTGACTGCAATCATGATGGACTCCATGGCCTAGCAGTTTAGACTTCATAGGCTTATAGTTCCCATGGTCTGTTGTGCACCAACACTTGTGGGGTGTGCCACATGTTGCTGTAAAACATTCAACAGTGTAAGATCCTGTAGAGAGTGTGGGGCTCAACAGACTGTTCAGGTACAGGGTCTGTTTGTTCTGTTGTTCACTTATGACACATATGGAGAAACAATATTATCCACGTGATGGGATTCATTTAGCCTTGGGAGGAGCAGTTTACACATTCTACATGTGATATCTCCTGGTATGATGATAGTGCCTTTTGTCACTGGGAGGTGGGTATGTATGTATGAGCCTGTCTGACAGGATGTCGACATTGTCAGTCAGGTACAGTTGACCCTGACTCAGGACATATATGACTGTACATTGCTATTTCTGACATAGCTGAAAGAGGTGTAATGTTTCTGTCTGTACTTTGCAGATAATCTTTCCAAAGCAACGACAAACTTGAACACTAAACCCCTGTTATACTCTTTTACACACTTAACACACTACTGATCCTTTGTGATCAGTCAACAGTGTATGTCATCATTATATCCTGGCATGTCCAAAGGTCGGTTTCGTGTGTACTCTCCAGTCCAGCTGGTGCATATTGGAATTTTGACGCGTTGTTACAACTGCCTTATGTACACAGAGAACCCTGTCCTCCTACCAACAAACTCAGACATATGTGAGAGATGCAACTGTATAGACAGACAGGAGGCTGAGCTCTCCCAAGCCGTGACTGGCACAGTCTATCAGGCGGTGAAGGTAACCACACACACCACAAATCCAGTATCACATGGACCTATGACAACAGCAAACCATATACATTAACACACAAAGACATACTCAGAGCCTCTAAATATACTCTGCCTAAGCAGCAGAGGCATCCAAAGCAGACACACAAACAACTGCTAACCCACAACCATACACACATATCACATAGTTCACAAACTCAGTGTGCCACACAGTCTCTGCCCTTAGGCCTACACAACACACCTCATACACTTGTATTAGGTGACTGTAATTGTTGGTCACACTGACATCCCACTCACCAGGCTGAACAAGGAGAAGGTCACTTTGTGCTGTCTGTTGGGTGCCAGGATCTGCCACATGACACATGCACTCTTGTCAGTCCACTGCAAGTACAAACATGGCTCCATCATTGACCATGCTGGTGTGTAAACCCTCAGATGTTCCTCCCTGGACTACATGACAAGAGACATAGAGGAGCTCTCTGATCATGTAGCCCAGGCCAGTATGACCCTGACCTTGTGTAGCATCTTAGCCTCACAAAGTAGTATGTCACAGTATACAGACAAACTGATCACTTTTAACAGTTGGATAACATATTGGTGTCATTCAAAGGGGATCCAGTGTCTGTCAGCCTGGGATTACATGCTTGACATGCCACGTAGATTTGCTATGGATGCCATGCACCTGTCACTCCTAGGCTTTCACAGACTGGCTTAGGCTCTTGCCAAAGCCATAGTGGCTGTTTGAAGTGAGGCTCAGAAGACAAAACCACCTCCATAGATGTTACAGGGTAAAGGAAACGGAGAATAATGCTGCTCAACAACTGATGTCTAACCCTCAGAATGCATGCACTCAGGACTCACATCAGTATGGAGACTGTCAATATATGTGCAGTAACAGACACCTGGTTCAGGCTCCAAAAAGGACATCAGCACTACCAGGTTTTACTTCATACCATGGTTTTCGGACGCAAGACTCGGACCGGACAACAACAATAGGGGGGGTACCCATATACATCATTCATACACACACCTCCGGGTTGGTAGCACTGCACAAAGTATCGGGGAACGTACATGTGCAACTGACAGTGGGCCAAACTGCATTTCAGTTTGTAGATTGCTACAGACCACACTCCCAAACTCGGGAACAACACTCGTTATTCCTGGGAACACTGGGGAATGTGAAGGTCTCTCCAAACACCATTATATTGTGTGACGTCAAATACCCAAACATTGACTGGGAATACTATTCAAGCACTGACACCCTCACACAACAGTTGCTAGGATTGTTACACTCAAATGCTATGGCAGACCTGGTCACCACAACCACAGGGGGTTAAAACATGTGAGACCTGATCATCACCAACATGGGGACTCTATGTTCCACACCAGAGGTATACCCCTCATTGTTAAGGTCAGAACATACATTCATCTCACTGGACATACATATCCCATACACACACACACACACACACACACATCCTAGGTGATCTCAGTGATGTACTTCTCATGAGCAAACATCACACTTTTACAAACCGAGGTGGTATCTGTCAAAGACCCTGGGACAGTGTTAATTATGGCTCAGACCACTTAATCCTTTACAAACCCATTCTATGGACAACTACTGGAATGCATGGATCATGCTATCCCAGATAACTACAAGACTCACTCCTCCAAAGGCAGGGGACCTGTCTGGTGGACCATGGCCATTAATGAGCTATACAAGGACAGGAGGAGGCTACTACATGATAGAGCACAATCCCAATCTGGAAGGCATCTCTGATCAGTACTATGGAATAGCTACGATCACTTGTTGATTCATCTAAGGGCTACTTCTAACGGACATTTGCAACAGACACTATGGACAATCACAAGGCCTTCTTTAGTTATGTCAGGGACCTGGGTGGGAACTCACAGATATGCTGTG
This sequence comes from Protopterus annectens, assembly GCF_019279795.1. Taxonomy (NCBI): domain Eukaryota; kingdom Metazoa; phylum Chordata; order Ceratodontiformes; family Protopteridae; genus Protopterus; species Protopterus annectens. The sequence continues at coordinate 710,896,927 of NC_056728.1, forward strand.
AGTTACTGCATAATGACAAAACATACAGTGAACCCACTGACATTGCAAACATCCTGGACAACAGGTTTAGTGGGAATGTTTCCCCACCATCCCCCCTGCAGTGCACATGTCCATCCCAACAGGGTGTAGCCTCCCTGACATCACAGATGAACAGGTGAGTGCTGTCCTCTCCATAGCAGACAACACAGCATCAATGGGACCAGACAGTGTCCCGGGCTGTGGCTTACGCGAGATTCATGCTGAACTTTACACTCACATTATGTCACTATTCAATATCAGAGTTACTACAGGATATGTACCCAAGGAATGGCATACAGCAACAGTGTTCCCACTCCACAGTGCTGGTGCCACAAGGGACCCTGGACAATATCGCACTGTATGCCTAACTATCCTGGTCTGCTAAGCTATGGAATGTATCATCATGGAACACATACACATAGACATTGTGAACCTACAGACACTGGATCCGACACAATTTGGATTTGCTGTGGGCAGATCTTGCCTCTTGCACCTGTTTGATGTCTTTAAACAGTTAACAGGTCCATAGACGTACAGAGGGTTGTCCATACAGCCTACCTGGAACTCGCACAACAGTTCAACACAATACCCCTCTCGGCCTTTATACATAAGCTCACCGGCTTCAATATCTACACATATGTCACATGATGGAGTGCTAACTGGATCATGGATAGCACCCACATGGTCAGTACTGCAGGTGCCATGTCTGACTATACACCAGTTACACATGGCATCCCACAGGGCTCAGTCCTGGGACCTCTCTTGTTCCGTATATATTTCTGAGACGTACTGGCTAACACAGGAGGAATATGGCTGACCATGTTTGCAGTTGACTGCAAACTGTGTGCCATAATTGACTCCCCAGCTGGCACAAGCATCCTCAGAAAGGGTCAAACAGAGATGGATGACTGGTGCCAGAGCCATGGCCTACAGTTACCTTCCTTTAGATGCATAGTCATCACCTTTGGTAATAACATCGTGCCCACACATTACCACATAGGTGATGATACATCACGTATGGTGTGTGTAATTTGTGATTTGGGGACATGAATACTTAGTACTCTCGCCTTTGACATTCACATTGCCAATGTTGTTGGACACACCTTCTATATAGCCCACCTTATCCCATAGGATTTTACATCCAGATCAGGTGGAGTCACTGTGCCCCTATACTCATCAGGCCCATGCTTGGATACAATGCCCCATTTCAGATGTACCTTACCCAACACCTGCAGCAACTGTAATGTCCACAAATGTACCTAACCAAGTGGATCTACGGACTCACACAGATGGCATGCGCAGTTTGGCTATGGTGTCCCCCGCTCTCCTCAGTTGCTTAATGCCTACTTGGATGCAATCTGTGCCTGTTGTTTGAAACCATGTCCATCACAGCTTTGATGGACAGGCTCCACATCAGGATATCAAAGTGCCTAACAGATACACGCTCCAGGGATGGGTACATCAGCAATGATGTTAATAGGACATGCTGGAGGGGCAGATTCCCATCCCAGAGGCTCCACTCACTCGAAAATGAGATCCCAGTCCCACATACACAGAGACCCACACTGACCACCTACAGGTGACATCTTAACAGGTGGATGGTTGATCGTATGTTTAGCCCTGGGATATGTTCTGGGTCCCTGCTAGACAGAGGCAGAATGAAATGAACATATGTGGGATATCTTGTGTGACCTACTATTCACAGGCACAGTCTACTAATCTAGCAGGGTTGCAAAATACAAACACACTGTGGCTAGGCTTCTACATGCCCTAGGGCAGATAGCCTAGTGTCAACCTCTGAACCTATGCTAATGTTCGGGATGCACATTGTTCAGTGATGGTACTGATTGCAGGTTTTGTTTCTTCTTTGCTTTCCCACTTTCTATGAACGACCTAAGTATCTGCATAACATATTTGATTATGACAGGGTTTCACTATATTATATATGTGTCTGTTGTCATATCACTGTGTGCACATGGTGGATTGGTGAATAGTGCAATGTTCCTGGGTTGACACATGCAACTGACGGATATGTGTGGCCCACTGCTGTAGTCAGACATGCCCTAAGTGTAAGAGCATGCCCAGTTCAGACTTTCAGTGTTTTGTTGCCTGACATTTGTCTCATATATTCAAGTGTATGAGCATGCCCAATGTGACCTTGCAGTATGTTGCTGTCTGAGGTCCACTACATTTGTTGATTTGTGTGAACATTACCAATATTAACATTTATACTATATGTGTGTTGAATATCAGGTTCTATTCTTACTGCAGGCCTCACCTTTGTGTCTTAACTCGACAGGGATTATGCTATGCCTGCAAGGTTTCCATGAGATACTTTGCATAGACTTATCAAAATTTCTTCATACAAGCTGCCTACTGACATAGTGTCATGGTTTAGTGGTTCTGTACTATGACTATAGTGCACTGTATCCTGGGTTCGAGGACTGTCTGCTTCATATTATCATACATGGCAGAACAGACTGCTTCAAGAAAAGTGAAGCAAATTTGAACATGTTAACCTGCTTTTGCTGAACTATGCCCACATTTGACCAGACTTGCACAACATTGCTCAATGTTGACCAACATTGCTGAACAGTGCACAATATTGCTCAACATTGCCTGTAGTTGTGCTACTTAGTGTGTGCAATTTTGTTTACATACACTAAATAGTGGTGAGAGCTATTTAGCACTGCTTTATATTGCTTAACACATAGCAATCATGCCTCAGGTGGTGCTGCAGGGCTGCCTATGTCAGATGCACGTTTTACACTCCCTATACATGTTTGTTAACAGGTAGTGTCAAGTTAGGCATCCCTTTTATTATATGTGCAAGTCGGACAGAGGTATCATTTCCAGGGTTCCTACTGAGCCAGTGTATATGCTATGCGTTGCCTCTTTGCCAAGGCCAAATCATACTGGGCATGCCTCTTTCTGCCTACTGGGGCAGGCTCAGGTTGTTCCTCCTCCGAGTCACGCTCTGCCTGTGATGGCCTTGGCAATGGTGGGGGACTGTTGTGTCCGGCCCTATGCTGCTCCTGCTGCAGCTGTTTTCACAGGATCATATTATGTAGCATAGCACATACCATGACTATTTGGGTACATGTAGTTGGTGAGTACTGCAAGGCTCCACCAGATTTGTCCAGGCACCGGAACCGTTACTTGAGCAGCCCAAACACACGCTCGATTACATTTCGTGTTTGTGCGTGTACCTCATTATGGCATTCCTGTTCAGGTGTGTGTGCATTTCTGATGGGTGTCATCAGCCACGGCTCAAGTGCATATCCAGCATCACCCACTAGGTGACCATGAGGAATGTCCCCATTGGCAAATGTCTGGTACAGCTGTGTCAGATGCCAGGTATGGGAGTCATAGTAGCTTCCAGGGCAGCCAGCACACACATTCATTATTATGCCCTGGGCATCACACATGACCTGGCAGTTGATGGAGGGGTAAACTTGCGGTTATAGTAGACCATACCCCGCTCACCAGCTGGTGCTTTGATGCAAATATGCGTGCAGTCTATTGCACCCACTACCTCAGGGTATTCCGCTATTTGCTGGAAGTGACGTATATTGTTGGCCAATACCTCACGGGAATTGGGGAAATATACATGCTCACCGACATGTGCTGACATGGCATTCAGGAAATGGTGCAGTACCCTGGATGCTGATGCCTGTGAAATCCCCATCATATCACCAGTTGGTCTCTGGAAGGTACCTGTTGCCAATATTCTTAGGCCAACACATACCTTGGTTTCCACTGGGATGGGTTCCCGTCTGTTGGTTCTGTGTGTGAGGCGTGGCCTGCACAGCTCAGCAATTTGCTGCATGAGGTCTCTGTAAACTCTATAGTGCTCCACTATCTCCAGCTCATGTAGCCCCTGGTAGGTTACCCTAGGCCTGTACACTCTTCTCAGTCTCCTCACTGTGGGTTGCTCAGCAGCATCCACATTGTCACCACCCTCAGCATGTTGCATATGTCGCCTTATAACAGCAATGGCAGCCCCTAACATTTCTTTGTCTCAGTAAAGCTTTTTCAGTTTTCACTTCTATTTGCTTACTGCAGTGTTGCAGTGTCTCTGAGAAAAATATAGTGGAAAGTAGTTTGCTGAGTTTTAAGTGCTGGGCTGGACTAGTGTACTGCCTGTGTAATTGCCTGATTCTGATTGTTTTCACCTGCTAGCTCTGCTAGTACTCCCTGGTTAACTTCCTACTATTTGTTGTGCTTCCTTTTCCCTTTCTGTTTCCTCAGGGGGGCAGCACCGCACACACAAGTGCTAACACGTGCACACCAGCTCACACGCACGCACACATGCTTATATGGGCTACAACTTGCTTATTCTTGCTAACACGCGCACACACATGCGCAAATGCACTTACACAGGTTTCAACATCCTTACACTTGCTTACTCCTGCTTAAACACACGCACACAAGTGCACACGCACGCACACAGGCTTACTCGGTTTTACAGGTGCGCACACGCATGCATACATGTTACAGGCATTTCTACAAGAAACTTTGGTGTTGTTCACGGCATACACCTTCAATTTCTTGCCTTTAGCTAGGGTACCTATTGACACACCTATTCCAGTGATAGTATCTGACAGCAGACACATGCCACTCTACTCCAGTGAGCTTCACTTCTCTCAGACATGCCCCCCTTATGATGTCACCTATCTTCTACTCTGTTAGACCCCTTATCTTACTCCTACACTACACTGACTGTGCTCTTTTGCTATGTAAACTTGTGATTCACTATCCTTACCCTCATTTGCATATGATTGCCTACTAAAGCTTGGTTACAACTCTTAGACTGAGCTTCCCCCCTTAGCAACCTCTACTCGGTAGCCATGTTGTCTTTGGACTGCCATTCCCTTGCATTGTATATTAGGGATTACTGTAAAATCCACATGCATGCATTTTAATTATTGGTTTTCTGGTTTTTACAGTGCACCGCTGCGCTGTGCTTAAACATCGGCGATCGGGGAAAAAAAATTAATTTATTTTATTTTATTTTTGCATCGGTGGACATTGCCAATGGCCGTATTTTTGGCCATTGGCATGCTTCCTCGACTGGATGCATCCTTTTTTTCGAGCTGTCACGGCTCCATTTTGCTATTTGCATTACCGTACTCGGTTGTCAATGGAGTACATTTCTACAAATAACCAAACCAAGTACGATCAAACCAAGAAAAAATCTTGTTGTAGTCAAACGGACAGCAGGAAACACACCAGCAAAGGTCCAAATGTTTTAATACTCCAAAGAAACAAAAACCAGCAAAGCAGAAAGGCACAAATTAATGCTCTTAACAAAAATTGCGTTTTCGTCTTCAGCAACTGTGACTTCATCAGATAATGATGATCTACAAATAACACTACTCTTACTCGGACAGGCTAGGGTTTCCTGAATCGCAATTTTACCTCATTTTCATGCCTTTCAGCAGCAAATTAGGTAATTTGCATATCCTAGCCCTGTCCGTGTAAGAGGAGTTTTAGGAGCTCTCTTACACACCCCTGTCGGCTGTTCTTGGATCGCTCAGAAGACATGTTGGCTGCATGGAGTCTTACTCTACTCTTAGAATCCGTGCAAGCCTTCGTGAATCCGGCCCTCAATGTATTCCTTTACCTAAGCCTTAGTCTAACCCTAACCTCCAAACACTCAAACGGAATATCTGATCTCTGATGCTGAAATGTTTTGTACATCTTACAATTGTCTGCATTAATTAAAAAAGTCACTAACCTGCACTCAAGCAAATGTCACACAACATGTAGAAATGTCAATGTTCCAAACATCAACATTCCTGACGTTAGGTAACACATTTTAGGTAACACATACTATCAGGGAAAAAAAAAACATTCACTTTGTAAATATTAATTGATTCAGTATGTAAAATCTATCTTTCAAAGAGCCAAACTGTTGGGGGTCAGGTCTAATAAGATTCTTAATATCATAGTTTATGGGATCAGTAATATTTCATGGCTTTGTGGATGAAGCTTGTAAGGCTGATAGGTCTGTAATTAGGTTGTAAAGCCACCCATAAGGAGGGAAATTACCACTGTTGTGCACCACTCATCAGGGCAAAACAAGTAGCAAAACTTTGGTTAAACAGTTTAAGGAGTGTATCTGCAAGGCCATGATTAACAGTAACAGCACTAATTAAGCAATGATGTATACTGTGAGGTGCAATGAAGGAAATATTTTGAGCTTGATTAGCACTTTCAGTAAATGATCTTTAGATGTAGCTATCATTTGAGGTGAATGACAGAGTTCACACAGGACTAATGCCCTGCATTTGTTACATGCTGGCACATCTCTCTCTGCATGCCCCTCAGGGATTTACATCTCAAGTCATTCATTCCTCCATGTAGCAGCACCATATCATTGTCATACTTGTCAGTTGTCAAGGTCCTTAGTGCCCTTGTAATATCAGAGAACCTGGCACCTTAAAGGTAACTCACTGTAGCACTCACCTTGTCCAGCCTTGGGAGTGATGATATAGTTAGTCTCCCTGATAACAGAGTCACCTATCACTAAGATACTTCTTTAAGTCTTGTGCTTCAAAGTGCTAGAGTTTGAATGATTTTGCTCACTTTGGCTCTTTATGGGAGGTATGCATGAGCTAGGAAATTTGTGAATAAATTTGCTATTAGAAAAAGGGCAGCTAATAGAAAATTAGGGGCTGTAAACTGTTCTCCATAAGGAAGACGGAATGATGTGACCGGGAACAGACTACCTAATTTCTGGTTGGGTTTCCTCAGGACAGATTTATATCAAATCTCAGTTGATTATCTATTAAAGCACCCACTAATATAGCGGAGATAAATTCCTAATTTCCTGCATGCGTTTGGTATGCATGTGTAAGTATATATTTGCCAAAAATGGTATTTTTGAATCCAATAGTTGATGAAGGATTAGTAGATGGATTGCTTCCAAATGGAGCTTACTGCTAAATGTTTTTTGGCAATGAGGTGAAACCCCCAACAACTTTAAGCTGTACTTGTAGAGAATTACAGCTAAGAGGGATTTTTCAGCAATCCTGGATAAAGAAGTTTCAGCAACAAAAGAAGTTTCAGCAAAGCAGATTGTAGCATTATCTGAATACTGCTCCGACTTTGTATTACCAATTTGGAATGTCATATCATTAATAGAGTGAAAATAAGTAATGGGCATTTCATTCGGAAACATGAATCAAAAACTATAAAACTACTAAATTTAATGTACTTTTAACCAGTTTTTTTTGTAAACAAACAGGTGGTGGTAAGCATATGTTTCATTTGGGTCAACCCCCCCCCCACCCATGCAGCCATTCCAGTGCCCCATTATTTGGCTATTTCTCCCCAGTTGCCATAAACACTGTTCAAAACTCTCAGTGTGCATACTGCTTTCTGCTTTACTTCTACAATGATTACAGATATTTGGATTAAATTTAAAACTTTTTATTTCAAATTTTCCAGCACAAACACTGATAGATGTTTGGTAAACAAAGCATTACAGTCTCACAATGAAAACAGACTTAGCATAAAAATTCTGTGACTTTGAAACTCACATCCATTGAAACCCACATTCAAAGAAAATGCACACACACACACACACACACACACACACACACACACACACACACACACACACACACACACACATACGCACACACGCACACACGCAGACACTCACTCACACGCACACACACACACACACACACACACACACACACACACACACACACACACACACATACGCACACACGCACACACGCAGACACGCAGACACTCACTCACACGCGCGCACACACACACACACACACACACACACACACACACACACACACACACACACACACACATACACCTTCCAACATAGACACACACCCCTTCCAGAAAAAAGAAAAAGTCCTTGCAGCAAAACGTGGAGCAGGCAGCAGCAGTAATGCGAATTAAAACAGCCTTACATGCAAAACTATTTCAAAATTGCATGGGTTGACAGGAGGAACCCACAGACATACCAGACTGGAAGAAAGAATGATGTGATATGGGATGGGTTTTAAAGAAGAACTCCTTCCCTAAATTATACGACAGTCCCTAAAGTGCCGCCGCCCCTCCCTCCCCCATCCTTGTCTCCTTTTGCCTTCTTCCTGTCTCTCCCATTCTTCAAAAGAATATCTTCTTTCCTGGACAGGTGCCCAAACCACTGTGATATGTTCTCCTTGACCTTTTCTGCAATTGAAGCTTCTTTGGTTCTATTGTGATGCGTCTTCATATTCCCATAGTGTCCATGCTACCACCTGTCTCAGGTATTTCATTGCCATTATCTCTAATTTCATCAGTTGCATTGCCTTGACTGCCCAGGTTTCTGTACCATACAGTAATAGTGATCGTACCACTGTTTTTTTACACCTTACTTTTTAGTTTCCTAGGCATTCTTCTGCCACACATTACCCCTGACGTTCTAAAACCAGTTGGCTGCAGACCCTCTGATTATAGTTTTATTAAAGTGTTTAAACTGTATCCCTTCTTCCCAATTTAAAGCATATCTTTTTTTTTTCATTTGCTGGTAGTTTCTAGATGTTTGCAGGAAATGGTACATTTTGGTTACAAGCTTAGCTTGCTCAGTTATAAACAAGATTTCATTAACTAACATTCAGGAAGTACAGATAGCTTCTTAGTAATCTCAGGCCGGCTATCCCATTTGTATAAAGTACTTCAGGGAGCCTTCTTGAATTTGTCAACAGTTAATATAGCTATTATTTTGTTTTTGCTATTTGCTTAAGGTTCTAATACATTTTAAATCAGACATCTGTGTTCTTAACATTTTGTTGGTGTTAAAGTGTCCAGTTATGAAATTTTATAGTTTATAGTTTGTGTTTCAGTAGACACACCAGCACTAGCAAACAGTTCTTTTTCAGTGGACTACAGTCCAAAAAGTCTGTACCTTCAATATCCAAGAAAGCTTTTAAGGGACTCCTGTTCGAGCCAAAAGCAAAATCACGGTCTAGCCAGCCAAGCTCACATCTGCAGTGAGATATGTCTGTTATTAGGGAAGACAAAATATTGGCACAACAACATTATCTTCACTGTGTTTTGTCAGCAGTGGTGTGATCTTTGGAGTATCTTACTGATGATAGCAAATGTATTTGTTCCTGATCTGACCATGACCTGAGCCGTACCTCCCTGGACTACATGAAGAGAGACATGGAAGAGCTCTTTGATCATGTAGCCCAGGCTGGTATGACCCTGAGTAGCATCCTGCCCTCACCAAGAATGATACCACGGTATAAAGAAAAAATTCTCAATTTCAACAATTGGCTAAGTTTCTGGTGTCATTCAAATGGGATCCAGTGCCTGTCTGCCTGGGATGACATGCTCGACAAGCCACGCTGCTTCACTAGAGATGGCTTGCACCTGTCACCCTTAGGCTTTCGAATACTGGCCAAGGCTCTTGCCACCCCCATAGTGCCTTTTTTAGGCAAGGCTCAAAAGACAAACCCACCACTGTAAATAGCACAAGTAATAAAAAACTGAGGGTAATGCTACTCAATGCCAGAAGTCAAAACCTCAAAATGCATGCACTCAAGGCACTCCTCAGTATGCAGTAACAGAAACCTGGTTTAAGGCTCCAGAGAGCACTCCAGCACTACCAGGCTACAACTCATACCATACATTTCAGCCACAGAACCCAAACCGAAATACAAAATGTGGGGGCGTATCCATATTCATCAAGGATACCCACACCTCCAGGTTAGTGGCACAGCACGATGCTTCAGAGATCATCCACGTGCAACTAACAATGGGAAAAACTGCAATTCAAATTGTAGCTTGTTACAGATTACCCACCATGTCCCAGGACCCCAATTCCACATTTTTGGAAACACTGGGAGACATAAAGGTCCTACCAAACACCCTAATATTGGGTGATTTCAATTACCCAAACATTAACTGGGAGAACTGCACAAGTACTAACTCCCTTGCCCAACTTTTCCTAGAATTTATAAACTCAAACACCCTGGTTCAGCTGGTCAACACTTCCACCAGAGACAACAACATATTGGACCTGGTCATCACCAACATGGGCGACCGGTGTTCCACACCAGAGGTCAACCCATCGCTGGTTAGATCTGACCATAAACAAATCACTTTGGATATCCATATTCCGCCGCCACCCCCGGACAAGAAAACCACCGTGAAAAACTTTTCAGAAGCAAACTTCATGTTACTTAAGACCGAGGTGGAAAGTTTCAAAGCCCCATGCTGAAAGATAACACTGTCCAAGCTGCAAAATCCTTTACTAATGCATTCTACTGGCAGCTACAAGAATGCATGGATCATGCCATCCCAAGCAAAACCAAGACTCACTCCTCTAAGAAAAGGAAACCAGTCTGGTGGATCCCTGCCATAAACAAACTATACAATAGAAGAAGGAAACTAGTACAGAAAAGAGTAAAATCCCAAGAAGGGAGGACATCCCTGATCAGTATCAGCAAGAAACTGCGGTCCCTCATAAAATCATCCAAGGCGAGCTTTGAAAGAAAAATTGCCAAGGACTCCAAATATAACCAAAAGGCATTCTTTAGCTATGTCAAGAATCTAAGTGGCAATGCTCAGATCTGCTCAGAGTTAGTGCAGAATGGCACAAAATACACTGAACTGACCGATATCACCAACATCCTAGCAGACAGGTTCAGCGCAAACTTCACCCCCTCTCACCCCCAAAAGGGCCCATAACCATACCAGAAGAATGTAGAGTCCCTGAAATCGCAGACACTCAGGTTAAAACAGCCCTCTCCAAAGCCAAAAACACAGCATCAATGGGACCAGATAGTGTCCCAGGCTGCATCCTACACGAGCTCAAAGACGAACTAACCCCTCACCTAAACACACTGTTCAAACTCAGCCTCTCCACAGGCTACATACCCATAGAGTGGTGCACAACAACAGTTTTTCTGCTCCACAAAGGTGGAGCCACAACAGGCCCCAGGAACTATCGCCCTATAAGTCTGACTAGCTTGGTTTGCAAGGCTATGGAGCGCATCATCATGGAACTCATTAACAGAGACATTGGGAACCTCCAAACACTGGACCCTACCCAGTTTGGCTTTGTTAAGGGCAGATCATGCCTCCTAAACCTGGTGGACTTCTTTGAGACAGTTACCAAGGCTATAGACAAGGGAAAGGTGGTACACACAGCCTACCTAGACCTTGCTAAGGCCTTCAACACCATTTCCCATTCTGATATTATAGACAAGCTCACCAGCTTGAATAAAAACCCCTACATCACAAGATGGGTTGTCAACTGGCTCATGGACAGAACCCACATGGTGAGAGTTGCGGGAGCTAGGTCCGACTCTAAACCGGTTACAAGTGGCATTCCCAGGGCTCAGTCCTAGGACCCCTCCTGTTTGGCATATACTTCTCAGAGGTACAGGCAAGCACAGGAGGACTATGGCTGACCAAGTTCGCAGACAACTGCAAACTAGGGGCTATAATTGACTCTCCAGCTGACACCGACATCCTCCAAAAGGGTCTCACTGAGACGGATACCTGGTGTCAAAATCATGGCCTCAAGCTAAATGCCAAAAAGTGCATAGTCATCCCCTTTGGAAAAAACAAAGTACCCACAAACTACCACATAGGTGGTAGTCCCCTAAATACGGAAGACGTAATAAGTAATCTGGGGACCCAAGTAGATAGTAATCTCACCTTTGATAATCACATTGCCAAAGTGGTTGGAAAATCCTTCTATGTGGGCCAACTAGTCACAAAAGGGTTCGCATCCAGATCAAAAGAGGTCATTGTGCCCCTCTACTCATCTCTCATCAGACCCATCATAGAGTACAACACCCCATTTGGGATGTACCTTACAAGACACCTGCAACAGCTGGAAAGACCACAGAAGTACCTCACCAAGAGGATCACTGGCCTGAAACAGATGCCCTATGCTCAACTGAAGAAACTCCAGTTGTATTTGGATGCATACCACCTACTCAGAGGTGATCTCTGCCTGACATACAAGGCCATGTCCAACCCAGAATTGATGGACATGCTCCATCTAAAGAAAACCTTATCCCCTCGAGCCATACACTCTAGTGATCTAAACCTCACCACAACAATAAATAGGACATGCTGGAGGGATAGATTCCTGTCCCAGAGACTTCCCATGCTTTGGAACAAGATCCCAATCTACATTAGGCAGAGCTCCTTGCTAACACTCTTCAAAAGAAACCATGACGAGTGGATGGGAAACAGAAAGTTTACCTCGAGGATCACTTCAGTGGCTCTTCTGGACAGAGGCACAAGGAACTAATCTAAGGGGGTGGTGAAAGCCAACACATTCTGGCTAGGCTTATAAATGCCTTCAGGCAGATAGCCTAGTACCAACCTATGAACCTATGAACCTATAAGACTGTCCAATTGTGTCCTGCATCAGGGTTCTGCTATTTTGAAGTAGTGTATCAAAAAAACCCTCCATTTTGCTTGAAGCATAGATGACACTTCAAGCACACACACATGCACACACACACACACACACACACACACACACACACACACACACACACACACACACACACACACACACACACACACACACACACACGCACACATGCACTTCCAGCAAAAAGAAAATGTCCTTACAGTAAACAGGTAGAAGCAAAACATGGAGCAGGCAGCAGCAGCAACAGCAATAGAAATTAAAACATCCAACTCCTCAGGCAGCAATAATGTCCTTACAGCAAGTAAAACCCAAAATGGAGTAGGCAGGCAACAGCAATACAAATTAAAACATACTTACATGCAAAACTATTTCAAAATTGCATGGGCCGACAGGAAGAAATATGCACAGACATACCAGACTGGAAGAATGACTTGATACGGGACAGTTCTTAAGAACTCCCACCCTCAATTATGCGACAGTCCCAAAAGTCCCTTGTTGCTACGCAACTGCTGATGCCATGCAAATATGGTCACAAAAGTTTAATATAGCTTTCTTGAGGGAAAATATGTGTGGAAAAACAGTTTTTTAAACACTAAGTAAACATACTGCACAAACTAAGACCACAGATGAGGTTTTATATTTTACAGGTTAAGAATTACATTATGTTTGAATGCATTTAAATCAAAGTCAGGTGAAAAAAATAAAATGCATATGGAAATGGGTGAGTGGCGGTGGTGCGGTGCTTTTGTGAGATTGCAGAATAACAAGGTGAAAGGACTGTTTCCTTTTCCATGTTACAGTGCAAGTTACTGTGCAATCTCACAAAGGATCGGTTGCACAGTTTTTAAAAAAAAACAGGGCAGCAGAGGTGTTGGTATACAGTACCGGGGTGTACCAGCCCAAAAAAAGCCCTGCTTTTAACACATATCAGATATTAAATTGCACAGCTGAATCCACTTTATTCACTTGTGCACTTATGTGTCTTTGTGCTGAAATGCTATTCTAATGTGATAGTACTTTCCAAGCAGATTATAGGTACCGCCTTCAGCCAGAGATTTGCTTGAGTGGATTTCTCAGAAAAATACATCACAGAGCTGAAGGAATGACTGAGTTAATTACCATACCCTGCTGTACACTGTGCTCATGTTCAAGTACATTTTTCTCCCTGAGGTTTATATAGTGCTGGTGGGAGGTGATCTGAACATGGCTTCCAATGTATTGTGTTGTGGTGGGTGCTGTTACTGCAGTGTGTAGACTCACTAATGCTTGGTCACATGGCTGTGTCTTGTAGACCTCACTGTACTACCTGCTTGCACAGAAGCACTATTGTAATGGTTGTGTAATGACTATATTGCATTGCATTGCTTCATCTGAAGTAACCAAGCAGCTGATGGATGTACTCAGCTGGCCAGAAACATACACCAACATGGTTTTGGTTTGGACATATTCTGATTTCTACATGTAATCTACTGTTTTCACATATCAGACTAGTGCCTTTAATTACCTCTGCAGGGATAGCTGGCATTCTGTGATATAGCAATAACAACACATCTTTTGCATTACTTAATACAGGCATGTCTGTCTAATATGGTTACTGTTCTTTGTTTCTTGCACTCTGGTCAATCATGGGTGTACTCACTGAGTCATCCGTACACTATTTGTTTATATGTGAAAGATTGGCATAGTTGACTACCATGTGAAATGCAGGCATTGTGAGCATTGCCAGGGTGTCAGTCAAACATACTGTGAGAAATGTCTGAAGTAGTGCAAATGAATATACAAATAGCTCATGCAGTAACCATTGCAGATGAGAAATAGTCCACTGACCTCAAGGCCAGACATTATTAACAGTGGGTTCAGTCAGTAACACTGAGCACAGACAGAATGACTGCTATGGCATGGCACACCTTTATGGTTTCCTAATTTTTTTTTGTCATGTCATGGAACTTTACACACTCCTTGGTGCATGGTATCCAGGATGCCATTCACATTTCTAACTGCTGATGCTTGGGGTATTTCAAGACTCATCCTTGGGTCTTTAGAACATTGCAGAAGGTAGTAACCATATGGCCGTGCATAACTTTGATTTTCATGGCATGGGCCATCAGTGCACATCCTGTTGGGAACCCTATTTCCTTGCACAAGCCACACATTGTTGGTACTCATATGAGGGAGGGTAAAGAAGAGATTGAGACTGATCAGCAGATGGGTGCAACAATAGCAGTACTACATGCATTGCTACCAAACCATGGATATGAAGCAAGACCCAAACAATAAGATGAAGGTCACAGTTTACAGGCCAGTCTATGTCCCCATCCTCACCAATGGTCACAGTAATAAACTTTGGGTAGTGAGAGAAAGAATGAAATTATGGACATAACAGAAGGGAATTAGGCTCCTTCACAAGATAGCTGAGTTCACTCTCCTTGACATGGCGATCACTGCAGTACACGAGGATCTTGGAGTACAGCCACTGCTCTTTCAGACTGAAAGGAGCTAGTTGAAGTTTTTCTTAAGTAGCTAGTGAGCATGCTCCACTGATTATTTCTCAAAGGAGAAATGTCAGGAATGGGTACTGGAAGGATGCCCTGGAATAGACCAAGACATGCAGAAAAGACCAGAGTTAGATTCAGCTGCTGCTGGCTGGGGTGCCCCCTGCTGGCTGTAAAAAATAAAAAAATAAATACATCTGCTACGTTATAAAAATGTACATATGTCACTTAAAAAATACTGCTTGCTCATGCATATGTACAAAGTAGCATTCATGCATCTCAGCATCTATATTGTGTTTTGCTGACTATGCTCTAGTGTGGAAGATTTGACCTTTGTATTTTGCTTGAATCATCCTCCTAATGCAGATGCGTGAAACAGCACTGGCACATTAGCTTGCATGTGGGGCAGAGGATCTAGTGACCACAGAATATGGTGCAGAATGCGGGTGCATGTGCGGGCGTGTGTAAAATGCCCCAGTTAGGGGGCACACTCTAGTTAAGTGACAAACCCTGAACCTTAAGGGTGGTAGCAAGAACCTTAATCTTCTACACCAAGACTGTTACCTGTAATACATGGTTTGATACTCTCACCCTTTATTTGTCTTCTGTGTGAGTCTGCCAAGTTACTTTACCCAACAGTACCCATTGGCTTCTCCTGTAAAGAGACACTTGTATCTAGTGGGCTGTCCAAGGCTGTTAGCAAATGCATTAAACATTTATCTTTTGAATTCCTGCACCCTTCACATAGATAGTAATTAGTATTTCACTATATGCTATGTGAGTATGAATTTCAGCAAATCTCTTGCAGTTTAATTGGTTGCCAGATGCATTTTCACTAAATGTGAGTTTCAAGGGAGGAGAAAATTAATGTTTTTGTGCCAAGTCGGTTTTCAATATGAGATTGTTTTGTTTTGTTCAGACAATGGCTGTTAGTGTCATCTGTAAAATCTGAAATAGATTTTAAATTAAATCCAAATTTCTGTGACAGTTTATAAAAGTAAAGAAGAAAATAGAATGCAAACTGATAGATTTGAAACGTGTTTATGGTAAATGGGGAGAGAACAACCAAGTAATGGGATAGTGATATGGCTGTCAGCGATCTGATTCATTACTCTGCATATGGCCCCATGGTCCCCAATCTGCTTCTGTTGAATCTGGAGGTGTATGGTGCAATGATACAACACTATTAGACATTCAAGTAGGTCAGACCTGTACTGAGTGATGTCAGAGGGGTTAGCTTTTCTTGATGACAGAGAAGACCTGAGGAGGTCAAAAATGAGATGTAGGCTTCCTGTAAAGATGTAAGCCCCCCGCCCCCAAAAAAAGAAAATAGCATGTTGTATGCAATAATATATCTGTCATTTTGTATGACTTGTGGGTTGATGAACAAAAGCTTGCTTTATTCATTGCGCTAAAGAAATAATTACTTCATTATTAGGACTGTATTGTATAATATAGTCTAAACATATTGCATTTTAGTAACACATTTTGTAATACCTTCTTTACAACCTTTAGCAACTGGGGATGACATTTGTCAGGTCATATACTGTAGTCTGCATTTGGCGTGATGATCAGAACAGTCTGATCTTCAGCATCCATTGTGTAGTCATTGTTGCATATTACTGTGATACAGTCATCTCTGCAATACTGGATTTTAAAGAATTTCTGCATTTAGTTAAAAATTGTTACTCTAGTACTGAGGACTAAAGCTCCAACTTGTTAATGAGCTGCTTCCTGGTGCAAGAATAATGAGTCTGAATTTTCCACCTTCGTTTACCTACAGTGTGACATTGTGCAAGTCACTTTACCTGAAAGTGCTTTGGAGTAATTGGGATTTAGGCTAGGCTCCTTAAAGATCTCCAGGACTACATGCCTAACAATGTTGAACCTGTTGTCATTGTTTGCCAGCCATTCCATATTGCATAACTGATCTAGTTCCATAAATGTTATTTCACTATCCCCAGCATACCATTTTTTCAATGCAACACAGGCAACTTTTTCTCCAGGGGCACCAGGCACTGTATTTGTAGATGATGCATGGAAATGCAAAGCTGCTTGCCAGCAGCAACCATTGCATTAGTAATAGTTCTCTTTAATGTGGAATTATTTAGATAACTTTTATTTCTGCAGAGTTGTGCATATTGACTTGGAATATGTTATCAGGTGGTTAATATTTCTTATGATCGCAAATACTCTTTTATTTAAGCTGTGCTACATATGGCTGGATCTTATGGTATGACGATAGTGATCTTTATACAGTGTCATGTAGTTCATCCAAAACTACCAATAAGGTACATGTAATTTATTGACAGTGTGAGTTGTGTAATAGGTAGCATAGGTAGCAGAATTCTGTGGGTTCTATTCTCGCACCACATAGATGAAGTTCTGACATTGCAGCACAGTATAAGGGGGCTGCTGCACTCCTGAGTATGTTATCCTTCTTATGAGGTGTTAAACCTAGGCCCCATCTGCCTGAAATGGTGGTAGCAAGGGTGGATATAAGAGGCCCCAATTGCACCTATCGAAAGGAGTAGGGGAAGTTCCCTAATGCCCTGGCCAATGTTCTGCTAGTAATGTAAATACCACTGTGGGTCTTCCCTGAAAATAGGCAACTAGCCTAGTGGGACTAAGCAGTCAACAAAGGATAAATAAAAATGTCTTCATAAGAATAAGTAGTGTACACATTTAAAGTGGCTATAACTGCTGGTGGGGGTGGGGGATGTCTCTCTGTGGGTGAAAGTATCTTTATGCACTTATCATCTGGTCATTTAAATAGTCTGGCTTTGCAGGACTAGTGTGCATATGTGTACATTAAGTTGGAATATTTTGGCTACTATGTGTTTGTGTGAAATAAATTTAAAATATGCAGATTTGGTCATTATTAGTTTTTTTGACATTGACACTGACATCTGAGAAGGATGCAGTCAACAATGTAACTATAATTGTTGGGTTTGGGGTACGTCTGTGGATAAAAATGACCCTGATGAGCTGATAATGTTTATTAGACTGTCTTTGCAGGACTAGTGTGTGCATTTGTATATATCAAATTGGAATACTTTACTATAACCATTTACTATGACTATTTTTTATCACAATCAGATGTGATGTTTACTTAGTCAAAAAAGTGGCGGTAATTGTTTTGTACAGATATTGGTGGATTATATTAGCTGAAATGTTTTCATGTATACTTCTGTCATTATTAGTTTATATATCTATATCTATATATATATATATATATATATATATATATATATATATATATATATATATAAATATATATTTGCATTGCTTACTGGAAAAAAATGTTCAAAACTACAAATTTAAAATGCACCCTAACAAAATGTTGCTAAATTAAACAAAATATAATTTAAAGCCATTAGGAAGGTGAATCAAATAGCAGATGTAATTTATGCATGATTCCAAAAATATGTGCATGTGTGTGCAAAGAGGTGGGATGGGGGACATGGGTTTAAAACCACCCAAGGTACACTACAGCTGCCACTGGCCAGATGCATTTTCAATGAATGCCAGTTTTAATGCATTTGCAATGAGAGTTTCATTGCATTTTCAATGAATGTGAGTTTCAAGGAAAGAGAAGTTTACTGTTGCTCATATTAAGTATGTTGTCATTGTGAGGCTTTTGTTTTTTTGGCAAATGGCCATCGGTGTTCTGTGCTCCAAAAATCTGAAATAAAAGTTTTAAGTTAAATGTAAATCTCTTTAATCATTCTTAAAGGAAAGAAGAAAATATTATGCCTGCTGACAAGCTTTGAACTGTGTTTATGGTAATTGGGGGAGCTGGCTACTAAATGGGGCACTGGAATAGCTACAGAGGGAAGGAAGCCTTGGTGCATTATTCTGCTTAGGGTCCTATTTGACCCAGTTCTGGCTCAGGAAAGGACTGTGTACATAATTTCACATAGGAACATCTGGACATCTTGTAGGCTAAGACAAATATTGTTGCTAAAGTTAGAAACTTCTGCTCTGTGTTGCTTACCTTGTACCATGACAACCCTCACCAAGAGAACTGTTTCAGAAAATGGATGGGTGGACAATATTTTGTTCTAAATGAAATGGTACATCAAATAGAAATCTCCTTTCATATATCACTATTTGAGAAAAAAAATTAAATTAGCATGCTGGAATACTTAATATTTCTGTTTCTTTTTCCGTACTCTTAGATATTTATTGGAAATATGAACAAACGGAAATATATATAGAATATCCTTTCTGAGTTCTTAAAAAACATTTATACAGAAGGAACTACTTTTGCTGTTAATGTCATGAAATTCATTACTATATTGAGTTTTGCAGTCCTTGTACCAGATGGACAAACACATTCTGCTGACAGTACAGTGTAAGAATGACCAGTGTTTTTGTGGCTGGCAGAAGAGATCTTACAAAAGCTGACTAAATTCACTTTATGTATTATCAAGAGATATCCAGGAAGACAACTTTATATAACCTTTCAGAAATCCTGCAGTTTTACAAAGTGTAATTTCTAAGTTGAGTTGATTGTCCAATAACAATAATGCATAGAATTGTTTCTCTATGAGCCTAGAATCTGAGTCAGCTACAGGTGTAAATTTTAATGTTCCTTGTAATACAGTGTCCTTTCACAATAAATCTTTTAAAACTTTTGTTAAACCATCATGAATAAAATAATTCCAGCCCTGCAATGATGAGTATTTTTATACATAGTAGACATAACTGCAACTGCATACCACTCAGGTACTCCTGTTTTATTTTTCCTATTCTCAGTCCCACACAAATATAAATGAGTCCATTTTCATGGTACCTTTTGAAGCAGTGCATGTGAAACCTTGCAAATAACTGCAGTGCTATCCAAATCTGAAATGAGAAGAAAATATGCAATGGTTGTTAATGAGTAGCTACAGCAAACTGCATGTGTTGCTGCTATCAGGTGAGTACTTCCTTTAATAAACCACTTAAATCAGTAAACTCATAAAATATTTAACAGTACTTACAGCATAGTATCTAGACAAACAATGTGCTGGTATTAATAGCAAGGAATCTCTTTGGATTTTTTCCTTGGCAAAGGTAAGCAAGAGTGAACAGTTAGTCTGACAAGAATACAAATGCCTTAACAATGCTTTTATTTTGCAGTTGCCTTCAAAAGTCTTTTATAAATATCCTAAACTAGCTAATCTCTACTTTGGTGCTTGTTAGACCATTTTATTGAGCCAGACGAAAGTGAATTGAAAGCCAAGGAGTTATTTATACAAAGAATAAATTCACTCCAATCCCACGCTAAGCTGAATGAGGCCATTTTTATGCTGCTTTACTTTGACACATAGTGGGACAAGTCCATTATGTGCTTGATAAAGGGTATATATTTCCCATGCCCACAAAGCCCTTTTTTCAATAGTGTAACAACAAAACTACAAGTCTCAGCATGTAAAGATGTTTCTCAAATTAGCTGTTCATGATTTGCAGCAATTATTTGTAAAAATGTGACAATCAAACTGCATTGTGAACATTTATTTTCAAATAGCTGCAGCCATTCACTATGGAAAACAATGGCAGTATATGTACACTTGATTTATTTTTCATGTAAAGTACAGCCTTACTTTTATTAGTATTATTATTCATTTTCAGCTCTAACATGCATCATAAGAAGAAGGAGAAAGGGTATTAAATCAAGATGGAGTGAAATAAAGCTATGTGGTGTTGTTACACTCCTTTAAACTGAAATAAATTAATTAATTAATGTTTTTTTATAACAAAAATAATCTGGCCCACTGTCTCTTCTCTGTTTTGCTATGATTAATTACATCTCACTTAGTCAAGATGATTAAAATTGAAACTAAAACATCTAATTCTGTATAAAATAGTTGCTGGGAAAAATCACCAAGCCCTGTAAAATAATTACCTTTGCAGGGGCACAAGAGCTTCTGTGCCTCTTAAAGTGATTGATTCCTCTGTCTCTAAATATATAAACTTCAAGTTTGTACAAACTCAGAAAAAAAGGGAAACCATGGAAAAAGGATCATAAACCCCTGGTTTTCCCTTTTATCCGAGTCCCATGACCCAAACATAAAGCACTGTACAAGCAAAGAAAGTAGTTCCTGAACTCTAAAATATTAACAGTGGGAATATAGCTCTTTATTCAGCTGTGTTATGTGAGTTAATTTAAGGCTAAATGAGAATAACATTCATACTTTTACACATGACTCAAAGAACCTGATATAAACCAAAATTAGTATAATTAACACTGGCAAATACTTTCCTACAAAAGCAATATTATCTTCAGTTCATATGCACACCAGTTTGAGGATAATTAATAACATAGGAATGAACCTTTGGAAATAAAGGAAATTTAAAAAGTTAATATCTTTTATGTGGATTTCCTGTACATTACATACACGAAATAAAAAAAAGTTAAACTCATTAACATTGATTTATTATGCATTAAAGAAATGAAATACAATGTTAAAAGTCCTTTATGTGGATTTTCTGTGCATTATTTTTATGTAATGCTATTTTGATGCTTTTTCATTCTGATGATTTAATATGAAGATTCCAGCTATTCTCCTACAAAAAATATTTATTATTTCTTTTATTTGCACTTTGTTGACTGGGTTAGTCCAATTAGGCCAGTGGGAACTTTTCAGGGGAGACCTGAGGTAGTGTTCATACTGACAAGAGAAAATTTGGCCAGGGCACAAAATAATTTCCTCTCCTCTTTTTGTGAGTAGGTACATTCTTCATTGCACTTTTTGGTTCCATTGCTGTTGCTCCTGATATGGAGGCAGCAATGAGAAGCAGAATACATTACGGTGGAGGAAGGAGAAGGAAGCTTTTCTGTTGTTGGTGATGGTGATTGTGATTCAAGAAACAACAGTCTGTCAGCTGGATGGAAGGAAGGAGAAGCTATTCAGGAATATATAAATAGTCAGCGTTTAGCTGACTTTAAAGCTGGTCTAAATGAAGGAATTGTTGTAACCAAGATTGAATCCTGAGAGCTTCCTCATGTTTAACTGGTTATACTAATTAAGAAAGGAATATCCAGGAGAAGAGTCAGAGCTGTATTGATCTAAAGTGATGGAAACGTTTTGGTATGGAGAAGTAGCAGCATGAAAAAGAAAGGAACTGTGGGGTAAATGGATGGAATGCATTTCCGGAACAGGTACTGATAAAGTTGTATGTTGAAGCAGTGGGGAAATTAGCAGGTACTGTGAATGTTGTTAAAAAGAAAAGGAGGCATACTATAAGGATAAGAGAAAAAAAAAGGAGGCGATTATTGATAGATATTTTATTTGGAACAATTTAGGGTTGCCATTAGGGTTTATATCAGATCTGTGATTCATCTGGGAAAACAGAATTTCTGTGATTTAACATTTGAGACTGAGGCATTAGTGTACAGTCTTTTTATTTTTTTTGTGGCGCAAAGACATTTTCCATGGGACATAGAATGATTTTTTTTCTTGTCAACTGAACAGGTTAAAAAAATGTGTAATCCTAGTCTGATGAAATTGGGATGTATGAGTTGAAAAACTGTTTTATTCTACCAAAGTGTGATTCAGTATCTAATATTGTAAAAATTAAAGATGAAAGGAGCATTTAGAATAGGGGGTAGAAATTGGATGTCTTTTTGAAACTGGAAAACAATGTTAATTATTTACCCAGTGTTATTCATATGGCTGGCAATAGGGGAACAGTCAAATATACTAGTCAGGCAAAAACCTGTCTTTTTGTGGTGACTTTAACAATCTTATTAATAAATGTGTAAAACTCAGATGTAATTGACATGGAGAAAAAGGACACATGATGAACAAGTGTAAAAAAGAATGCAGACTTTGTAAACAAGAGAGGCATTTTGGGTTTGTGACAAGGGCAAATAAAATTACACTGAAGGAGAACATGAAGAATGTTGAAGGTAATGAGACTTATGAAGTAGAAGTGGAAAGCGATAAAAATGTAGTAACTGATTATGGAGAAACCATTAATGGGGGAGAAGGAAGCAATGTTGAAATAAGTCAAGAGGAGGTATGCAATTTTAATGAAGAAGATGAGAATGTAGAAGAGGAAACTCATAGTAAGAGATTAGATTTTGCTGAAAAACTGATAAAGGAATTCAGGAAAAGAAATTCAATAGGGGCCAGGGTGAGAAAGAGAAAGTTTAAAAATATCTCACCAAAAATTAAAAAGAAAGGTTAGGAATTAGGTTTATGTTAATGTCAGCATTTAGATTAACAAAAGTAGAAGACTTGTCATTTTGCAATGGTGTAAGTGGTGCAGCGGTTAATGCTGTCGCCTCACATCAAGAGGTTCTCTGGTTCGATTCTCGGCTGCGGTGCCTTCTGTGTGGAGTTTGCATGTTCTCCCTGCTTTCGTGTGGGTTTCCTCCTGGTACTCCGGTTTCCTCCCACATTCTAAAGACATGCTTCTGGAGCATTTCTCCCAGGGCTTCCGCTGAAAACAGGATCTGTGGAACCTAGTCGGACTTTCCCGGTCAACAAATGTTAAATAAATAAAATAAAAAAAAAATAAAAATATGACTCTGAAGTAAGTTGTTTGCAAGACACTAGCCCCAGGATTCATGAAGCTTGCGCAGGCATAGCGTAGGCGGTATAACACCAAATATGGCCGTCGAGTGATTCAGGTATGATCCAATTCCACGTGCACTACCGGTGTATACCAGAACTGTGCAACCCTCAGCTTAGGTATGCTAATCACCCCATGCACAGTGCCGCACCATGCAAATGAAGGAATATAGCGATTCATGAAGTGGTGCAGGCATAGCATAAGCCCACGGAAATGTAAACCAAAAAACATGGTTTACATTTTCCCAAACAGAACATCGGAGCTATGGAAGCGGCCCAGACTCATGTATTACAAAGTTAACATATGCCAATGGCTATATACACAGCCAATGGCATAAGAAAAGATGCACAACACCTAAAAAACATTTAATGTCATGTCCACAGTAACGCAAAGTACAACCGCAGGCCATGTGTGCGCAAACTGGAACACAAAGAAAATATATACAAATGTCATAAAATCGCAATGTAATACAAATCAGGATTTCACCATAATATGCAATGGTATGCATGGTACACCACAACCAAGCTGCAAGGGTTGCTAAGGGTCTGTGACAGTGTTCAGCGCGGTAACTATGAATTAGTAGTCAATGCCATGTAAATGAGGCAGGTAATACTGAATCGCAAACGTCCCGCTGGATTAAAGATGTACCATACGGTGCAGCGCTATAACACTGAGGAGTGGCTCAGAGGTATACATGACATCAGCAGTGGGGTGTGCCACAATAGCTGTAAGCACATTAGAGCAATGCAAATCTGGCCTGGCCATTGCTAAGCAAAGCTGCAGGACAGGGGTGGGGAGGTAGGTATAGAATCGTTTAGTTGAGAGTACATATGGTGCCCGAAAGCGCATGTGTATGGGGATGAAAACGTGCCTGAAACCCGGTAAGTGGATGCACGTGCTGCGAACCATAGCACTAACAGGAAGGTCAGGGGAAGAAAAGAAGGAAATGCCGCAGTAGGGTAATTGGAGTACAACTGAGCAATTAACACCTATTAACTCACAGCGGGCAATCGACGGCAGCTGACAAGTCTGCTCACAGAAACCTGCAAAACAGGATATGGGAGGCGTTGGATTGCAAAGAAAGGAGAACTGTCATAGCAGAGCAAAGCAAACCTACAGTAGACCAGCAATAGAACACATTACGCAAGATAAGCCAGGTCTAGGAAAGTACAAATGAAAGCAGGCTGCTGGATGCATGCCAGAAAATGGTAGGTAAAACGTGAAGAAATGTAAAGGGAAGGGCAAGAGGTAATCCACGGCAGCCAAATGTAATTCAACACCAAAGGCACCACAATAGTAGTTCCTGTAGTAAAACACATAAGATACCCTGTAGCTACGATTGTACATACACACCCCATGACATCATCGGTGTTCACAGCACAATAGTATAAAGTGTGAAAGCACCCTACACACACCTGTGTATTCCCAAACACTGCACCATAGGTGTAAACACATGGGGAACTTTTAAAATGTACATGTTGGGAGCTGCCATAGCTGTGATTCATCACCATGTGTTAGAGACTGACGGTGTTGTGGAGGATGATGCTGACAACCACCACAGGCCCCAGAGGAGGAGAAGAATGTTCAGACCAAGGGTAACCTACCAGGGGCTACATGATCTGGAGATAGTAGAGCGTTACAGGGTGGACTGGGACATCTTACAGAAAATAGTTGAGCTGTGCCGGCCATGCCTGAGAACCAGAAACAACAGAGGGGAACCCATCCCAGTGGACACGAAGGTATGTGTAAGCTTGCGAATACTAGCCACAGGTACCTTTCAAAGGCCAACTGGAGATATAATGGGGATCTCACAGGCATCAGCATCCAGGGTACTACACCAGTTCTTGGATGCCATGTTACCACATGTCAATGAGCATATATACTTCCCCCGAACTCAGGAGGAGTTGGCCAGCAATATTCGTCACTTCCACCATGTGGCACACTACCCGGAGGTACTGGGTGTGATAGACTGCATGCACATACATATCAAGTCACCACCCGGTGAGCATGGTAGGCACTACATAAACCGCAAGGGATTCCACTCCATCGACTGCCAGGTCTTGTGCAATGCCCAGGGCATTATCATGGATGTGTGTGCTGGCAGCCCTGGAAGCTACCATGACTCCCATATCTGGCATGCCTCACAACTGTATCAGGTATTTGTCAGGGGGGACATCCCACATGGCCACCTTGTGGGGGATGCTGGCTATGCACTGGAGCCGTGGATGATGACACCCATCAGAAATGCACACACACCCATGCAAGAACGCCATAATGAGGCACACGCACAAACCAGAATCATCATAGAGCGTGTGTTCGGGATGCTGAAATCACGGTTCCGTTGCTTGGACACATCTGGTGGAGCCTTGCAGTACTCTCCAGGGACGTGTGCCCACATCTTCATAGTATGTGCCATGCTACATAATATGATCCTGCGGAAACAGCTGCAGCAGGGACAAAATGGTGAAGGCCCTCATAGCCCACCGCAATTGCCAAGGCCATCACAGGCACAGAGGGATTCAGACCACAAACACCATGTGCTAGCCCCAGTAGGCAGACGGAGGCATGCCCAATATGCCTACGCCTTGGCAAAGAGGGAACGTATAGCACATACTCTGACAGTGTAGGCCCCTATGGACTGACACACCTCTCCACCTGCACACACAGTAAAATGGATGGCACACACACACGATCACCTGTAAATTGTAATGTATAGGTGGCCTACTGTGTGGATCCTACATAGGCAGAACTCAAACATTGTACACACAACAGCTATTGGAACAAGGAATGTCAACACCTGAACAGTACATGTGCCTATCAGCATATGTTGGTGCTGTGTGTATAGGTTCCTAGGTACATCGGTAGGTACACGCCCAATTGTCAGAGGCCATACACCAAACAAGGCAAACAGTGTCTGCTGTCGTCACAACATCGAGTAACCAACTGTCGCTCAGTGGAGCAGAGGCAATTGCAGGATCACATGTGTGTAAGCACTGTTCTCCACACACTCTGCACGGATTCCCTGCTGTGTCAATGAGGGGCTCCACATAATGTAATCATGGATGTTGTGTCAAGGCATGGGGTGTACCCATGACAGGTGTTCATCACCCCAGCATGCTCCACCTACGGTCGTTTGAAGGTGTAGCACATTATCGTGTGTGGCTCACTGTGATATACATACCCAATGCTGGAGCACATCCAGTAAACATCACATGGACATACCATTAATTGGACTCATCCATATGTAAACTAAATGAGTTACCCATGTGAGTGCAGTATGGAGTAACAGCCGTAGTATACTCCACATACAAAATGTCATAACATGTGTACAAATCCCAGATGGCCAAGTGGTAAATGCAGTGACCGTCGTGCATGTTCCCGGTCCCATGTCCTGCAAGGGATGTAACGTAATCCCGAAGGCACGAATAATGCATGTCAGATGCAGGTCATCAGATCATCTTTAGCACACATTAGCGGGAATATGCATTGCCCAGTGCTGGTAAGTGTGTGTCTGTGTGTGTCTGTGTGTCTGTCTGTGTCTGTGTGTCTGTGTGTGTGTGTCTGTGTGTGTGTGTATCTGTGTGTGTGTGTGTCTGTGTGTGTGTGTGTGTCTGTGTGTGTGTGTGTGTGTGTCTGTGTGAGTGTGTGTCTGTGTGAGTGTGTGTCTGTGTGAGTGTGTGTGTCTATTGTAATTTAGAGTCTTTCTTTGCATTCACAGGTGATGTAGGTGCATTACCCTGCTGCGGTCCATCTGATGTTAGTGTCCCCACAGATACTAGCAGTGATGAACATATGCATGAGGTACAGGCAGGGTTGTCAGGGGCTGAATCTGTGCCAATGGTTGCCATCCCAGCTATGTCCCCCTCTTCCCCGCACACAGTTCTGCTGCCAACACATACCGCATCACCAGTGGCCATAGAGGAAGGACAGTCAATGTCTGTTAGCGTGGAACAGTAACGCCTGGTGGCTACATTAGGTGTGTCTCCATACCATGGTGTCAGTGTAATGACTGCAGATATGCCACACAGGCATGTGGCCGGTGCTGCTCATAGGAGGACCTCTGGCAGACATGCACCTGCAGGACAGAGTGCAGCAGCTGATATCACCAGACGCGTGTTCCAGACTGAAATGGCAGCACAGGCACGTGCTGAATGGCAGAACAGAGAAGGGCAGAGGCTGCAGAGGGCTGCTATCCGTACCTTAAAAGACAACATCCAGGCATTGGCAAATGCTCAACAGCAGATTGCTGATGTTCTGGACAGGCGATTGGGTAACATGGTTGGAATCCTTGACCGTGGCATGGCAATCCGCGAGCGTGAGCTGTCTGTGCTGGAACATCTGGTAGGAGTGAGGCATAGGCCATGTGGACATAGGCCAGCTACACCACCTAGTGCAGGTCAACGTGAGCGTGCCACCTCACATGCCCGCTCCCATAGTGCCGGTAGCAGTAGCAGTGCAGCTGGTGCTGCGCTGTCCATACCAGGATACAGCAGGCCACGTGGACGTGGCCCTGGATGTTCCCAGTGGGGACACGGTTCCAGTGGACATGTGTCGTTGGACAGTAGCCTATCTGTACCTCCGCCTGGTAGTGCCCGTGAAACCCCTGGCAGGCACAGGTCACGTGGCCGTGGCCGGACACAGTGAGCTGTACAACCTGGTCTGTACAATCTGGAGCTGTCAATAATACCCCTGTGTAGGCCTCACAAAAGGCAGAACTGTGTGCACACATACACGCACACAGCAAACACATCTGTAGGGCACCACAACACCCACATGCATACTGAACAAACATGTCCAATCATATCACCGGCCCTTACCCACACACGTGATATCATCCATTGGTGCAGCCTATGCCCCTGGCAAACATTATCAACCTGTGCATATGATGAAGCCTGTGCTGCATCCCTGTCATCCACACCATCAGTGCAGGGACATGCTCAAATGGTCTGATGCACAGGGTGAACAGAATAATGAGAGAAGTGTATATTACATTAATTGTGTAAGAATAGTGAGAGAAGTGTATATTACATTAGTTGTGTAAGAATAGTGAGAGAAGTGTATATTACATTAGTTGTGTACTGTTGACACGCACCAGACATACCATGTAGTACAGGTTTAGCATGCATTGTTATATGTTCACAGTATGTGTCTCGGTAACAACAGTAACAGCATGTTGGTAATGATGCCCTGGTTCCCTCCTTATGGTCTACTTGCATGTGCCTACAGGTAGCAGTGTTTGCAGTCTCCCATGTGTAACTGTGGAGTACTCACAGGCACGTATGGCAATATCAGCATGCTATACGTAGCCTCAACCTGACTGTTGGAAAGGCTAACATACCACAGATGTCCACACATATACTGATCCAGAAGCATGTGGGCAGTTTAATGGGCTACAGTGGCTAGAGATGTGAAATCCATACCAGGTCACATCACAGGTATGTTGACATGGTGCAGGGATTGTACACAGTGGTCCAGCCGATAATAACGTTAGAGACCACTTGATAGCATGAGGCCTCACTGTGTAGCAGTAATACCCTGTCACATTACAGGAACATGCCCACACTCACGGGGTCAACAACACTATAACGCACACCCCATAGTGTTGAGGTGAGGACCCCTGCCTATGTGGTCATCACCCTCACAGTACTGTGCACCCACACGACGCGACACAGAGAAAGAACATGTACAGGTAGCCAGTACGGCTGAGACTGATGGCATCAACAGGGTAGTAGACTGCATCACCATGATTGGTTAGGGATCCTGTGTGTTCTGTATGGTAGCATACACCCTCACTCCATGCACCAGACAGCCATACATACATACACAAACACACACTGTGGAGACCACAAATGTCATTCACATACAGATTGCTGATATGTGTGTGATACACACACCACCCCTGCCTATGTCATGCTTTCCACACTGCAGTATGTACAGATCTCTACAACAGTGTACAGGGGTGTGTAACAATTGGGATGTATTCCCCACCGTATGTGGCATATATGGTTACACAAGTAAACACCCATGGCAGTACTGTGAATGATACACCTGCTAAATGATGATACATCTGACAGACATGCAGCAGTATTGGCCGCATTATGTGTACCAAAGCTACGTCCGGCAATTGTGCTGCTATATGCACATGGGAGGATGTAAGTGTTACAGGTATCAAGTGACTTACAGTCAGTAACACCTGACCGCTGTGTAGGTTTTATGTCTTCACT
This sequence comes from Protopterus annectens, assembly GCF_019279795.1. Lineage (NCBI taxonomy): Eukaryota > Metazoa > Chordata > Ceratodontiformes > Protopteridae > Protopterus > Protopterus annectens. The sequence continues at coordinate 710,926,653 of NC_056728.1, forward strand.
GTCAAGTAACAGTAACATAGCATACTGTTTGCACATGTAATGGTAGGATGGCGTGTGACACACCTGTGAGCCATCCCCGGCAAACATCCATCTGCACAGGTGGATCACCACTTTATGTACAAACATCCATCCATACCTGATGTACATCCTACCGTTCTGTCAGTATGTCACCATATACAGGTGTCAATGATGGGGCTGCATTGCAACTGCATGTTGTAGTTGGGCACAGATGAGTTACATACATCAGCTACTGCACATGCATGGTAGCTGCATGCACACTACAAATTGTACATGTGTGTTGGTCCTACATGCCTGTCATGTAGCCATGTTTGTATGCATTGCAATTGGTGGACATGTGTGATGACATACATAACACATGGACTGTTGTGTGATATGATGGGTGTCATGGGTAACTAGTACAGAGGGAATGTGTCCTCGGTCAACATTGCTACCTCATGTAATGTTAGCATTCAACAGCCATGGACCCACCTTCCATTTATGTGCGTGTGATTGCTGTAGCCACTTGTCTGCACAGAGGACAGCAAAAGCTATGCTATGTACATATGTGTTGTGTGTGTGGTTCATGCACATATCCACTGCGATTACATGTATGTCATATCCAAACATGTGTGTTCTTTGGTGTACAGCGACAGTCATCTGTCACAGCTGTGTAAGACCCAGGGCCCCTGGTATGTGTAGAGCCGACCTGGTTATGTACAGTGGTATCATTGCAATGCATAACACATGATGGAACCCTGTTGGTACATGTGTAGTCTGCACAGTTGCTGTAGACCTATGTACAGTCCACTGGTCATGAGTCACATGGTGTTGTGGTAATGTATGGCTGTGTATTGCTGGTCCAATGACATGGTGATGTCTGAGGGCTACATTGTAGACTGTGGTGTGTACCTCTGTGGTCTGCACATGAGACATCTGTGATGGCTCCTGAGTGTGTACTGGTCAGTACATGTGAGTGGCTTTCATGTACGTGGGGACAGTAACACCATACTGTGCCCTTCCATGTTTAGAATCCATGTGCATGCAAGACGGCCCTTTGCAACTGTTAAGTGTGTGAGCATGCCCAGTACGCCGTTGTGTAGATGGACACACAGTACATTCCATACTGCGCCCTTCCGTGTTTAGAATCCGTGTGCATGCAAGATGGCCCTTTGCTACTACTAAGTGTGTGAGCATGCCCAGTACGCCGTTGTGTAGATGGACACACAGTACATTCCAAACTGCGCCCTTCCGTGTTTAGAATCCATGTGCATGCAAAACGGCCCTTTGCAACTGCTGTGTGAGCATGCTTAGTATGCCGTTGTGTAGATGGACACACAGTACATTCCAAACTGTGCCCTTCCATGTTTAGAATCCATGTGAATGCAAGACGGGCCTTTGCAACTGCTGTGTGAGCATGCCCAGTACGCAGTTGTGTAGATGGACACACAGTATATTCCAAATGGACATGTGATACTAAGCCTGTGGGCATGCCCAGTGACACCTTGTGTCGGTGATGTGCCTCTGTGTATGGGCATGGCCATTGACATCCTGTATAGCGATGGTGGTCATCCAGGCAACAGATGTCCATTTTCAATGTCACGATGGATGCCTACATTGAACACACTGGTTGACTGTCTTGAAGAGTGTACTGTCTGTGGTGTGTCCCGTATCTTTGTAGTGTTGTTGTAGTGCTCTGTAGATATTTAGTTGCCCCGATCACACCACTGCCGTGTGTTTGTCTACGTCTACCTTGGGACAGTAATATGCTTTCAGACTGCTCACTCTCTATACAGTCCTTATTGGCGTCCTTGCCTTTGCGGATGATGTCATCCACCTAGAAGTATGCCTCTGGGAGTGCTGTGTTCAGTAATCTTGGTAGCGCGTTCTGTAACTGCATAATGCTGTAGTGTGATAAGGTAATTAGGTGTATGTTCGACTCCCAGCCCTGCCAAGTGTGTGCCTCTGTGTGTGTGTGTGTGTGTTTCCAGCTGCCTGGGGACACAGTAATGCTTTTAGACGCCTCACACCACATACATTCCCTATCGGCGTCTTTGCCTTTGCGGATTATGTCATCCACCTAGAAGTATGCCTCTGAGAGTGCTGTGTTCAGTAATCTCGGTAGCGTGTTCTATAACTGTGTAATGCTGTAGTGTGATAAGGTAGTTAGGTGTATGTTTGACTCCCAGCCCTGCCAAGTGTGTGTGTGTGTGTGTGTGTGTGTGTGTGTGTGTGTGTGTGTGTGTGTGTGTGTGTGTGTGTGTGTGTTTGTGTGTGTTTCCAGCTGCCTGGGGACACAGTAATGCTTTTAGATGCCTCACACCACATACATTCCCTATCAGCTTCTTTGCCTTTGCGGATGATGTCATCCACCTAGAAGTATGCCTTTGGGAGTGCTGTGTTCAGTAATCTTGGTAGCGCGTTCTGTAACTGTGTAATGCTGTAGTGTGATAAGGTAGTTAGGTGTATGTTTGACTCCCAGCCCTGCCAAGTGTGTGCCTCTGTGTGTGTGTGTTTCCAGCTGCCTGGGGACACAGTAATGCTTTTAGATGCCTCACACCACATACATTCCCTATCGGCGTCTTTGCCTTTGCGGATGATGTCATCCACCTAGAAGTATGCCTCTGGGAGTGCTGTGTTCAGTAATCTCGATAGCGCATTCTGTAACTGCGTAATGCTGTAGTGTGATAAGGTATTTAGGTGTATGGTCGACTCCCAGCCCTGCCGTGTGCATGTGTTTCCAGCTGCCTGGGGACACAGTAATGCTTTTAGATGCCTCACACCACATACATTCCCTATCAGCGTCTTTGCCTTTGTGGATGATGTCATCCACCTAGAAGTATGCCTCTGGGAGTGCTATGTTCAGTAATCTCGGTAGTGCGTTCTGTAACTGCGTAATGCTGTAGTGTGATCAGGTAGTTAGGTATATGTTCGGCTCCCAGCCCTGCTGTGTGTGTGTGTCTGTTTCCAGCTGCCTGGGGACAGAGTAATGCTTTTAGATGGCTCACACCACACACATTCCCTATCAGTGTCTTTGCCTTTGCGGATGATGTCATCTGCCTAAAAGTATGCCTGTGGGAGCGCAGTGATGCTGGAACTCGGTAGCGTGTTCTGTTACTGCATAATGCTGTAGTGTGGTAGACTAGACAGGTAGATGCTCGATTCTAGGGCATGGCAGGTGTGTGTTTGGCAGTTATAGCATATGTGTTGGTATCTGTGGGTGGCTAGCTGCAGGATGTGTCCAGTTTGTTTTGCTGCTGACCTATTTAGTGTCCACAGCCCGCATATTCTGCCAAGACACTGGGTTGTCAACACATACAGTCACCAATAGGTCTGGTGAGTAACTGTCAGCAGCCCTACTCTTACCCTTGCTATGGTCTGACCCGTGTGATGCAACATAATACACGTGCCTTGATATTAACAACACTACATGATGCAGGTGGCACATGTAGTTTCCTTTCCATTCCTGTCTAATGCATTACTGTCATGTGGTTCGCTGCTGTGATATAAATGCCATATCTACATATGTGTGTACATGTATATGTGTGTATGTATATATATATATATATATATATATATATATATATATATATATATATATATATATATATATATATATATATATATATGTATATATATATATGTCCATGTATATATGTCTACAAATAATATATGTGATATATGTAGATGTAGAGGTGGACATGGAAGTGAACATATGTCTGGGGACATCAGCACTATTGACTATTTGCGCCGGATGATCTGTACTTGATAACCTGGGATCTATGTATATCTACCATGGCGTGGTGTTAATGCACATCATCTGTGGTGTGCAGGGCGACGGGTTGTAGTCATGTAGACACCGGTTATTTTGTTGCTGGGAAGACCATGGGACATCGAATATGGTGATGGTAAGGCACCTGTTGCCAGTTGTGTGTGGATCTGAGCGACACTGAGCAGTGGTTAATATGTTGGAGGTTCGGTATGGGTCATATAACTATTCATTAGAAGACTAAACTATGCAGATGAGGTTGACTATGGTGTATCACATTTATCACCAGGGTGTGCTGCTAGTCCCTGGAGTGTATGTGTGTAGTCAGCCAGGTGCAGGTCGCGCATATAGTTGACAGCATGGGAGGGGGGGTCAGGCATACTGTACATACATTGCAGAACTGTGCCTCGGGACTGCTCCTGCCTTAGCAAACCTAAGCTAGGGGTGTGTCTATACCTGCCTGGTGACATTGGAAGGGATGACAGCAGTGGTGGGGTAGTCAGGGTGTACTAGCTGCACAAACAGGTGTTGATCAGCACAATCAGCTGATGACATGGCCAGCTCGCACATGAACAGTACATTAATGCAAGCAAGCAGCATACACACATGTTTTGTCCACACTCTACACCACCGGTGTGTACCTGCAGGGACATTTCATGACACAGTCTGACCAAATGACACGGGCTGCAGCAGGCAGCATATACCAACATGTGCAGGAGGCTGGGGCAGTGCGGATGTGTATGCTGCCGAACAACCCTTACTGGGGTGACATAAGACTTTATAGACCGAGGGTGACTTACCAGGGTCTACATGGACTGGGGATGTTGGAGCACTATGGGGTGGACAGAGATCTCCTACAGCAGCTTGTTGACCTGTGCCTAACACATCAAACAGGCCGAGGGGAACGCATCACAGTGGATACCATGGGATGTGTTGGCCTAGGTGTACTAGCCACAGGTACCTCACACAGCACAACTGGGGATATCATGGGTATCTCACAGGCATCTGCATCCAGAGTATTGCACCAGTTCACAGATACCATGTCAACACATGCTAGTGAGCACATACAGGTCCTCCACACACGTGATTAGTGGACCAGCAATATGAATCTGTTCAACCACATGGATGAGTACCCTGGGGTACTGAGTGCTATAGCCTGCACACGTAGCACCACCCGGGGAGCAGGGTAGGGCTTACAGTCAGTGCAGGGGCATACCCTCCAACAGCTAGACCCTATGCAATGGCCAGGGCATGAGATTGAATGTGTGTACTGTCTGCCCTGGAAGCTGTGATGTGCCCGATATATGGCATCTGACACAGCTGTAGCACACCAATGCCTATGTGGACATCCCCTACAGTCTCCTAGTGGGGGTGCTAGGTAAACACTGGTGTAGTGGTTTATAACACCCATCAGCAATGCACACACACCTGAACACTCACACCATACTGAGGCGGATTCACAGGCAAGACATATACATGTGCATGTGTTTGGGATGCTTGGTTCACAGTTCTGGTATCCAGACACATCTGTTGGGGCTCTGCAGTATTCACAAGCTACATGCATACATGTTGTTATGTTATTTGCTATGCTACACAATGTTATCCTGCAGTAACAGTTGCTGCAGGAACAGCATAGGGCAGGGCCACACAGACCAACACCACTCCAAGGCCTGTACAGGCACAGTGTGACTTGGTGAAGGAACTACCTGAGTAGGGCAAAGTCGGCGACAGCCCGTGTGCAGTATGACCTGCCCTTGGCAAAGAGGCAACACAAGGCATATGCACTGACACAGTAGGTACCCACGGATTTCCCCTCTCTGACCAGCACACAGTACAATGGATGCCAAACATGACAGTATCTGTGCTTGGCCATGTATGGGAGGTGCACTGTGTGCATCCGACATAGGCAGCACTCCAGCACCGTCCTCCAGTCCATAACACAACCAGGGTATGTCTATTGACCTAACAAGTGGCAGTTGTATTAGAATGTGTGCTTACCCATTGCTCTGGTATGTATGTGAGCATACAAGTGACTGTGGTAGCCAAATGTTAGGGCAGCAGATAGTACACATCCATAGTGGCACCATGACCTCTGTAGCACATACGGGGGTCACAATGGTAGGCTGTAGTACACAGGGTGTCCTAACCCACTGCAGATTATGGTCTGACCATCATGTGTGTCTGTACAGCCCGCACACGTTCCATGCAGCTGGACAGATGTGGACCAAAACAGACAAATGATATACGATGGCCTATGGATATGTCCAATGACTGACCCCAACCCCCTATGACACGCACAGACAACAGCAGGCCAGGCTGTTTGATGTAGGATGTGTAATAGGACGTCCAACACCACTGTGCTGGTAATTAATGCTGGGAACTGACATACCCTGGTATTCCTCCAACCAGCAATTTAGGTAAGTCCACACACTGACATGGAGTACCCGGCAGACCAGTACAGTAGCAGCAGATGTATACAACTGTTGGCTGTGCCCCCCATCACACCTACACATGTGAGAGTCATGTGCACCACCCATGGTGCTGTGTAGGACTGTGGATGTGGTTGCATGTCCCCCCACGCTATATAGACATGTAGCAACTGTCAATGCCACATGACCATTAGCTATCCTGCAGACACAGCATGTCACCTGTCTGTGTAGAATGGAGGGTTCAGCAACACAGTACTAACTATCTGGACATATGACACATGAAATACAGTTGACCATACTTTGCATGCTCACACACATGACGGTATTGTCAGTCTACAACATGCATAGCAGTCATACTGGGCATGCTCACACACTGAAACACAGGACTGCCAGGCATCCACACACCAGTGGTCCGGACATATCTGCCAGTACATTGCTATACTGTTGGATGTCTGCGCTGTATGGTGTTTGCGGTCTATTGTCTATGTCTATTAATGTTAATTCATATGAGCTATGTGCGCAGGGTACTTCTACCATCACGTGTATAGGGCAGTTCTTTGTTTGCGGACAGGCTGACACCTTTGGATACAAACCGGGTAAGGTACAGTCCAGCAGGTGGGAGCTGTTGTGCATGGGTTTGCACAGTGTTAAGCACTGCTGACCTCTGGTCACAGCACCTTATACACATTTACACTCCACATTTCTTTGACAGGACACTACTGGCATACTGGTAGACAAACACGCTTACAGCCGCTCGCTCATTCTCCGACATTTCCGCTTACATTTGTCACTCACGCTGGGTGTGTGTGATCCCTTGTGTTGCGTATTACATCGGACTACATGACTACAGTATCGGGTATGTGTAACCATTTTGCGATGGCAGCCGTTCGACTGTACGGACTCGGCGGCCTGTCCAGTGACATAATCATATTATATGCGTGTTCCTCATATGACACGGCCAGAGTAACACATGTTTCCAGTTAATAGCTCTAACATTTTAAATGTGTCCATGACTGTCCTTGTGTTTTCTTGACTTGTCCGTGATTCTGTTGAAATTTGTCCCCAATTGGTTGAGAGGTCTGACCTACAGCCAGTAGTACACGGACGACCTCCACGGTTTGCATACATTAAGGTTATTCATGTAGCATTATAATTGATAATACTGTTTCCTATTACATGTAGCTGTTACTGATACAACAAATTGATATCTGACACCATTACACACACTATATAGCCTCCATTCCCGAACTCACAGGCCCAGACCTCTCAACCAATTGGGGACAAATTTCAACAGAATCAGGGACAAGTCAAGAAAAACTCAGACAATTAGGGACACTTTTAAAATATTAGTGCTATTAACTTGAAACATTGACAGAATCAGAGCATATGAATTAATACACATTTTCTGAAGTAAATGAAGTTTATAACTCTTAATTATTGTCATTATTCATTAAGTGTAATTCACCACCTTTCCTCCAAAAGTCACTAGTTTTAGGAGGGATTAAGAGGGGCAGAGTTAAAATTTGAGTCAAAATCAGGGATGTCCCTGAAAATCAGGGACAGTTGAGAGGTATGCACAGGCCATGTGCCATAACTGTCATTTTGCAAGACACAACTGCCCAGACGGGTGTGTCCCTCACAGGCGTACGGGTGTTTAACCTCTTCTATTATGCTATCATCTACCTGAGGTGGTCAGCAACTTATGCACTTTCCGTCAGTAGTAGACCTCACATACCAGTGGGTGTGACTGAACACCGTATCAGGAACAATGCATAACACCCTGCGGGACACATTTAGACGATTGGTTCTATTAACCAGACACATTCACAGTCACAGAACATATGTATTCATTCACGTTTGTCGAGGTACATGCCGCTTATGACTCATACATGTTGTCATCTGTCATTACCTGTATTCCGCCACCTGTTCACCTAATATCAGTAGTTCTGGCAGTGTTTAGTTGGACTTTGTTACATTCTGATACATAACTATGGACGTCCATGCTAATCGGGTACACGGCACTGTGTAGGTCTCTATGTATTCCCCAATGGTTTACAAACTATCCGGTAGATGTGCTCTTCAGGTTTGGGAGGTGTAGGTGTATGCTATGCCCACATAGGAATATTAATGACTTCCACTGGGCAGGCCTACTACATCTCTGCCAACCTGCACCTGCACACTTAAACCCATTAATGCATACCCATGGTCCACCTACCTGGCACCCCTCTACAGCAGTCATGACAAATAATTATTGCGAGCTCAGCTGGGGTATGAGCACACCCCTACACATTGCCCACTCTCCCCATCTCGGGACACATGTCGTACGTTTTGTCAACCCATGTATTATCACACTTGCACAACCTACTGTTCCATGTACACCTACATCCTGCTCGTATTAGTGTCAGCAGATTCTTTCATAACCTGAATTTTTGGGGTCCCGCAAGGGACACTGTTATCCATGTTTAAAGTGTAGACCTTGCAGAACTCTCCCACTTGTCCTTTCCTACTGGTGTTTTGGACAGCGGCAGTGTATTGATCTGTATTGCCTGTCTGTATGTCTGTCCAGCCTAGCTGGGCGATGTGGGGGGTACAACGTTTCTTTATTGGACCTCCCAGTCACAAATGCCTGGGCTGTAAATATGTTACCCCTAATTGCTGTGAAGTAACCTATTTATGTGAATGTGTATATCAACACTGACATATAGTTTGTTTTGTGTGTATGTGTATATATCACTACCTGTTGTTTGTGTGTATATATATATATATATCTATATATATCCGTAGTATATCCTTGTGTATATATATATATATATATATATATATATATATATATATATATATATACATATATATCCGTATGGATATATATGTGTATGTAAATTAATATAGCTATGTGTATATATACGTTTTTATCTATATATACATCTGTGTGTCCGTTAACCTATGCATTTCCCGGACATGGACACTTACACATGCATATTGGTTTTATCCCTGCTTCAACAGCATACTATTGCCTTAGTCATTCTGACACCGACACTTCACTCCAGTGAACTTGTGCTCAGTATATTGCATGTTATGCAGTGGACAGATGTCGCAAGTTTTTCATGTCTGGGTTGCCGCTGCTAACTGGGTTGTGATAGTGTCATTCAACCTATTCCTCGTATGCGCAGCCTATTCCTGCTACTGTGTTTGTTTCTGTACACATTCATATTATTACTGTTGATAGGATGTGTGTTTGTGTTACTGTGACTGTACGTCGACAAATTATTGTCTTCATGTAGTTGTGTCTTTCTGCTTTTCCCGGTTTGGGGGTGTCACAGCAGAATTCCGTTCCACTCATGGGTGGCGTATAGGTTTTACGTGCCGGGCTGCCAGACCTGATGCACAACGTCTGACAACGATACGCCCATTCACGCATGTCTCCACGCAAACGACGCTCTATCTGGGAATCGCAACTACATACTAGCTGACCTCCAAGAGCCGCTCCATTGCACCCGGCGCAACATAACCTATCACTCCTGTGTCCATACTCGCATATCCATGGTGTTGAGTTTCCCCACATAACAGCCATTATACACCTGATATCGCAGCCATGACACACCTTTGCACATTGCCCTCTCATGAGCGTTGGGGCCCTACACATATTTTGTACTGCCTCGTGTATTCACAGGCTCACCATCCATTCATATTTGCACATATGTGCCTTTCCTGGTGTTATGGATTACGATCGATTTGCGGGTTACAAGTGTAGGTGGTCGCAACATGTCCTACATTCCGTCTGTTTACAATGTTGACGTAGCACTTCGACGATGTTATGGCCACTGGTATAGCTCTGCCTCTGGTGTGGAGAGCGGTGCTCTACCCACATTTGTGCAGCTTTATGTGACATACCCTGCGAGCACTTCATAATTCCTAACTTGCTCTGGATTCCCTTCACAACCCTTAGGTTTGCTTTTGTCTTTCAGCGTTCCTAATATATATATATATATATATATATATATATATATATATATATATATATATATATTTATATATATATGTGCATATATAGATAGATATGTAGCTATATAATTGCATATTTCTGTTATGTCTGTGGATATTTATCTATACACACATCTATCTAACTATATATATATGAAAGTTACAGCTGTAGAAGACAACATACATTTGCTATGCTAATAGCTGCATACATCCACGCAGGCCCACTTGCATCTACTTATTCTAAGTTACATATGTTTACAGGCACGTCTTTAGGATTACATGTGCCTTATTCCTTATGACAGTACCACTTTGATGGAATCCGGTTAACGGACCCATGCGAACGCGGTCACCTTTACATGTATAAATGTTGGCTTTACAGCACAGAGGCATTCATTACACAATTAATATATGCTATAGTCGTACTTGCACTGGGAATGCCTTTACATTGGGCAGATGCTGTAACCACTACACTATTGGTGTTCTGGCTCATTTATATGTATACCCATGGTTCATAGCTACTCTGACATACGCCTCACCGCTTCCCTTACACAGCAGGCATCCATTCTCCTGCTGGGAAAACCGCAGTACTACAATTAGGACATTCCCTGTTTCCTACTGCTCTGGACCCATGCTGCAAGTCTACTCACTCCAAGGATATTCATAACTCCTATGCTTATAGTCCTCGCACATACGCATGTTTGATTGTCAGGGTGTTCATGTGCTGGTCCGGGTTTATGCTCGGCTGACTGGTAACTATCACTGCCCTGGCACTGTTCAAAGATCAGATGTAGCACATGGACAGAGTTAGTCCAGAGTTTAACATTCTACCTGTGTTTACGGACGCAGGTGTTTGGGCACCTCTGACCACGTTATTGGGTTGACACTACATAATTTAGGGTGGGTAGTGGTTCCACTACATAATGCAGGTTAGGGGGGTGGTTTCCTTTCCCATTTGACTATTTCATTAATTTATACATACAAATGAATATTATTCTGGACATCTGTTATGAAATCACTACAGGTATGCAATAGTCTTGTCAACAGCTGGGACAGTTGGTTGGTGTACTTCTGTGTATGGACCTCTCTGACACTCGGGGACTCGTGTCTACAGTGACAGGGACAAGGCTATGACAACTCAGGGACAATCATGGACACTTCTACCATATTAGTACTATTAACTAGGAACATGTTGACAGATTCATAATACTACTAATTGTCTGCAGTTAAATGCGTCTATTACTCTTCATTGTTGTAAGTAGTCATTCTCATTCAACACCTTTCCCCCAAAGGGCACTGGCTTTGTGAGTTTTTAAGGGTCTAGTCAGTTATTGTGCGAATGCTCTGACCATTGGTATCGTTGACATTGTTATATGTATGAGTTGTGCTGTATTCCGGTGACTAGGGTTGGCACTTTTCGAATGGCCAGGATGGGACATTTTCGGAATACACCAGGTTTTACAAGCTGACACATACCCACGGTCAGTACAACGGATAGAACTTTACTTATTTGCCTACATAAAAGCCTATTGTTGTAGTGGTTTATTTGCTTATTCTGTTTCTTGTAACATTTAGGTATTGTAGATACTGCAATAATTATTTTCTGCTTCTATTACATAACATATGGGACATAATTATGTCCTACAATCCCAGGACATTTGCCATTTAAAATGTCTTTTGTCAGGACACAACTGTCCAACGATGGACTGTCCCTCGCAAAGCGGGACAGATGAGAATCCTACTGCGGACACCAGATTGTTTGGGCCAACACATAGCCATAGTCACTGCAGGTTTAGAACAGTCATTTGTTTCCTAGCTGTAAGCCTTATACCTTTGGCACTTTTGTTGTTTGCCTGTTTCTTGCACAAATTATGTTTATTCTATCCTGACATGACCGCTTTAGGCAACTGTTACATGCAGTATGGTGCATAGTTATTTCCTACGGTCACAAGACATTTGGCATTGTACCATTGTTGGTCAGGTCACACCTACACACACATTAATTGTCCCTCACACAGTGTATTAGGGGTATCCTGTTTACGTCAGTGCCTTCATCACCCTTATACCATGTGCCACTATGCGAATGTGTGCAATATATTCTCTCGCTTATTCGTGTCGGGACACGTGCGTCAGGGGCAGGTGTTTGATCCTGGGCAGTAGGTTATGCATGACCATTTAGGGCTGGACAGTATCGTGCACCTCTAATGCACATTCCAACTTGTGTCCAGATATCTACAGGACTGGACTTCGTGTCTTCCATTCTAATGTTTACACAGGTTACGTATCCCATGAGGGATATCCCAAAAATTGGGCAAGACCAAAACAAGACGAATACCGACCATTTTTCTGGCGTTATGAAAATGTGCTGGAGGTTTTACATGCAAGGGGTACATAGTGTGCAATCCTGCAACTGCCTAGGGTGACACTACCTACTACATATGCATAGTGGTCACTATGTGTAGCTGTGGCTGCACCAAACCAGTAGGCCAAGTATGGCTGGATTTGGTGGAAGTTCAGGTAAGGGAGCAGGTTGTGTGATGTGGAGGGGATGCTGGGTAGTCCATTATGCATCCAGGTGTGTTGCATTTGTTATGGCCAGTTCCATCAGGACCAATCTGTGGGTATGTGCCGGTGACATGTCTATACATTTGTATCTCACATTTCAATATTCATATGTTTGTGGGTTTGTGTTCTACAGTATGACCTGTCTGGTTGCATTGCAGCTGTTTAGACATGTGTTTGTGTTTCTTTCAGCTTCACCTGCTGCTCCCTCATACACCTCTGGTTCACCTATTCTGCATACGACACAGTATCGCCTTGGAGGATTGTACCATTGCCCATCCCCCCACACACACATATTCCTCACACCCCATACATCACTGCTTTGGTTGTTGGCCCATGACACGGCCAGAGTAACACATTGAATATCCTACATATGTCAGGTACCTGTATGGTTGTGTGGACTACCCTGCCATGTTTGCTTTCCACATGCTATACCTCACACACATAGGTACATGCCCATACTTAACTTTCATTACATGGTTGGTTTACCTGGGTACTACCCGTTCAACTGTGACACATCCTGTCAGGTTCAGCTTGTGCCACTGATTTGTGGATTTTGGCAGACTGTTCTACTCATTGGTAGGATGCAACCTTTTCTTATGTCCAGGATGGGATATATTCCATACACATATCCGACTGTACTGGACAGCACATCCCCACAGTCAACGGTATGGATAATACTGTTCCTTTCAGCCTACATGTTTCCTTATTTTTGTAGCTGTTTATATGCTCCTTCTGGTTCGTTTACATGCTTATTCTATTTCCTATCACATTTGGTATGTGAAATACGGACATACCTTTTGTATGTGACTATCACATGCCTTGTGGGATATGATTCGGACATACGGTCGCTAGATATGTACATTTATTGTGTATTTTGTTATGGACACATCTGCCCAGCTGTGTACCCTCCCTCACATTATGGGTCAGCTGGTGACCCTAACCATTGGGCTGGACATACCTACTGGTGGCTCGCTAACATATGATGCATTTCACTTCCACTTGGTATAGCTATCTACACTGCGTTGGACTACAGCCACACGGTCTTCCATGTCATTTGTTCGCGGGATAGGGACCCGTTATTCCCTACTGTGCATTTGTGTTTGCTTCTTCATTTTGTGTTCGCAGGAACTTTCTTGCATGCTTTGCATACGTTTCAGTACCCACGGACACTGACAGATGTGATTACTATCTTGCAACTTGTTATATGCAAACATTTTAGGTTGCACATCGACAGCTGGCATTTTCATGTCTCCGTGCGGCACTTCGACATGCCCTATGCACTCATGCTCCTTTCCTGTGCACATAGCTGTGGTGGCAGTGCGACTTCATTAATATGCATTTGGCGCTACTGCGCCATCTTCACACCGCACTGTCGGCGCAAGCCTACCGCCGTCCTTGCGCCGAGCTTCATGAATTCTGGGGTAGATTTATTTCAGAAGTTGATATAGTCCAGGGAGGAGCATTGTGGGATGAAAGAATTATATGAAATTTTGGAATGGAGAGGTATTTCAGTGTTATGTTTATGTTTGGAAAAGAGTTTAAGGTATTAGATTTTATTGTTATAACAGCAGGGAGAGCTACTGTTGTTAACGTGAGAAGAGGTGAGGATGTATTTAGGTTGACAGGAATTTATGCTTTTACTAGAATCAGAGAAAAAATATTTGTTTGATTTGTTAAAGCCATATGAGGTGGTAAATATGAAAGCAGTTTTGATTGGGAAATTTAATTGTGAGTCAAAGAAAGGTAAAAAAGGTGTGGATGTAAGACAGTTAAAAGAAGTCATCAGAAGTGGACAGTTAAAATTATGATATCCTAATGGATGGACATATAAAAGAGGTAGTCTGTACACTGAAATTGATTTTTTTTTGTTATCATGGTCAGTAACTGAGGTAGGCTTCTCTGGTAGATGTTTTGTTTTCCTGATCATAGAGCTGTTTGGTTTGAAAGTGGTAAAAATAAGGGTGTAATAGTTGAAGGCAAAAAAGTTAAGAGAATAATATATGTGTTTCTTAATCAAGATGTGTTAGAAAGAGAGGATGATCATATATGGATGAGTTAGTGAGATTATTTTATTCTTCATGGTCTGAATTGTGGATCATATTTAAAGAAAAAAATGTTTTTTTTTTTTTTTTTTTGGAATTGGAGATGGAGAAAAGGAAAAAAAGATAAAGCTATTTATAGTAATAAATATGATGAGGTGTTGAGTAATCTAGAAAATAATTCTAAAGTGTTTTTAAGAATAAGAATACGTTTTTGTGGAGAATACAAAGAAGATTGAAAGGTTATTAAATAAGCAGAAGTATTATCTGAAAGGTAAAAACAGAGGAAGTGTCTCCTTTTTGGCTACAGTGATTAAGAATAATGTGGGTATTGTTGAAGTAATGCAAGAGGAGGCATATGATTTTAATGAAGAAATGGAGAATGTAGAAGAAGAGACACATAGTGAGAGATCAGACTTTGCTGAGAAAGTGGTACAGGAGGTCAGGAAGAGAAATTCAATAGGGGTTAGGGTAAGGGGTCTATATTAGAACACAGAAATTTCAAAACTTTGAATGTTCTAATACTGAACCCTATTCAATGAAAGTTGAAAAATATCGAACATACAGAACAGCGATTTTTTTCCTAGGGAAAAAATTTGCTGTTCCAAAACACATACACACAACACAAGCACACCAAACAAACAGCAATCCACACACATACACCTAAAATCTTACACCTAACCCTACACTAAACTATACATACACCACTAACTATCCACTTACCTTAACCCAAACCCTAACCCTAAGGTCCGTCACTATCACACACTCACCTCACCCATGCCCTAACCTTAACTCTCCTACACTGCCCTAACCCTCACATCCACACAATCGCACACTTACCTGACCCGCGTCCTAACCCTAACTCACCTAACCCGCCCGAACCCTCACGTCCGCACAATTGCACACATACCTAACCCGCGCCCTAACCCTAACTCACCTAACCTGCCCTAACCCTCACATTCACACAATCACACTCATACCTAACCCGCACCCTACCCCTAACTAACCTAACCCGCGCTCAATCACACACTTACCTGAACCCTACCTGTAACATTACACCAGAGTGCTGAAAATACCGAAGCAACAGAAACGGACAACCGAATTCTTTCCCTAGGAAAAATTCAGTTTTCTGTAGCTTCTATATTTTCAGCTTTCGCTGAATATGGGTTGACATTAGAACATTTGAAGTTTTGAAACTTTGATGTTCTAATATAGATCCAGGGTAAGGGAAAGGAAGAGAAAGTTTAAAAATATCTCACCAAAAATTAAAAAGAAAGGTAAAGAATAATGTTAAATTTGTTTCTGTTAAAGGTCGAAGAGCTGTCATTTTATAATGATGCAAAAATGTGAGACTGAAGTAATTTGTTTGCCTGGCACTAGATTTATATAAGAAGTTGATAGAGTCCAAGGAGAGAAATTGTGGGATGGAAGGACTGTATGGAATTTTGGAGAGGAGAGGTGTTTGAGGGTTGTGTTTAAGTTTGAAGAAGAGTTTAAGGAATTAGATTCTGTTATTATAACTGCAGGAAGATCGTAATAATCAGACATCAGATATCAGGCCAGTGACAGAATCAGCAAACCCAAAATAAGTCTTAGTGTTATAGCACAGGAAAATAGATCTACTGGTGGTGGTCCTACCATTGATGAGTTCCTGTCCACTATAAAGGATCTAGACAGCTCATCGGGGTTTCCCAGTATTGTACTGGATGTGGGTAAAGAGGTGGAAGTTGACCAAAGGTTGTGTACTGCTGATGTTCCAGGTATCCCATATATATATATATATATATATATATATATATATATATATATATATATATATGTATATGGTTCCCCTTCATATCCCCGAATTACCATAAGCTCGAAATGCAAAACGCCAAAACCAGAAACCCGAAACGACAAAATCCCGGAACTGCAAATGACCGACAACCATTCACCATGATCACATAAAAGCTTGAAAATGAAGTAAAACCTTTATTATCCCAGAATAATGCTTCAAAGCAAAAGAAATACAATGTAAATCCATTCATCCACATAGAGTCCTCATAACGTCTGTTAAAGCTTCAACATGTACCGCGATTGTCATCTTTAGCAACCTTGCAATTGCCATCAGGAAATCCAGATCCGAGTAACTAGATCTGTTCTTCAAAACATGCTCAAATTTAGCATGACAGGTCACTACCTTTCATTTCTTTGGTGAAGGAGGTGCACCACAACTCATTCTAATTCTGAGTTCATCTACCCTATCCTGTTCTCTAGATAATACTGTCATAAGCATCAAAAGGTCTGTTGCTCTATGGCCCAGTAATGACTTCAATCTATGGTGCCACGCCTCCACACTGTTTTGCGTGCGAGGCAAAAACAACATATTTAATTCATCCACATTCCAAAATGCAATTGAAAACAATGGAGGAAACCTGGAAAATCCAGTATTCCTAGTGCAAAACTTTCAAACTTTTCCCAACATATACCACTCAGAAAAGTACTTTAACACTTCATTGCCATCAGCTGGAAACACGTCTTTTAGTTCATCAAATGCACGTAATACATCAGATTCAGGTACAAAAGCTAAAGCGATGAGACACTTGACATGCAACTGAAAAGAAAGGTCTGTGTTATACAGATGTGAAAGACATAGCTGTTGCACCTTTCTCCAAATGTTTTGGGAGAAGTGAAACAAACAACCTTTAGGTTTTACACCTTGCAGATTTAACAGAATACTCTTCCTGGCTGCTACTTCAAAATCGCTCAATATGTATTTGACAGACACCTCGAAGCCTTGCTCATCCATTAAACATAAAACACAACTCCACATAAAGTTGTATCATTTGAGAGACTTTCTACTCATTATACAATACAGCAAAGGTACGGTCTTATGAAAACCTCCGTATCTAATCAAACCATGAATACTGTACAGTTGACGGCACGTTATACCTTTATAAAAGAATATACCATCAACAAGCCAAATAGTAGCTGTGCTTAGATCAAGCAGATTTTGTGAAGTTGAAAAGACTACCACCACTGTTTTTGTAGCAGTATCTACTATGCACTTACTAAGAAACACTCCCGATTTACATGGAAACATTGTAACATCTATATCTTCCAACTTTTCAATATGGAAACTGCTGTGTTTTAACTTAGAACAACGCATCTTGCCAACTTTTTGAACAAGTGTTTTGCGAGTAGGTAAACTGGGAGCTATCACATTAGATGTTGATGCTAAAACATCATCAACTATTAAACAGGGAGTATCCCTGGAATTATCAGCTTTCAACTTTAATGAGTGAGACACTTTATATTGCTCAACTTCGACCGGATCTCCAGGATGTAAATGCTGAACAGATTTTAACAGCCTTTCCCCGTTACGCACAGTTAAAGTAACAACCCTACATCTACATTTCTCATCGCATTTATACTTGCAGCACCAGTATGTTTTATCACAATATATTTTCTCTCTGTGTAACACGTATCTATCTAAAAGGAGTATAGGAGCTCCTTTCTGAGACGATACAGTCACATATATTTCACCAATCGTGCCAGGAGAACTGAAGTATTCTTCTGTACTTTTCATTTCTCACTGGTTTCCATACAGTTTCTTCCTTTTGAGTTTTGTGCTTTTGTGCTTTCGGGTTTCTGTTGTTTCGTCTTTATGGTCTCGGCGTATTGCATTTCGAGCTTGTGGTTATATGTATGTGTGTGTGTGTGTGTGTGTGTGTGTGTGTGTGTGTGTGTGTGTGTGTGTTTGTGTGTGTGTGTGTGTGTGTGTGTGTGTGTGTGTGTGTGTGTGAGTGTGTGTGTGTGTGTGTGTGTGTGTGTGTGTGTGTGTGTGTGTGTGTGTGTGTGTGTGTGTAGAAGGAGGGAGGGAGAATACAGATATATTTTAGAAAAATGTTTAGAGTTATAATTAGTGTTGTTTTTCATGTGTCATCAATTGTTTAATGCTTATCATACCTCTATACATCTCTATTTTATCTGTCTAGGCACATCTGGTACTAAGGTTCCTTGGCTACTTGCAAATGGTATGGACATTCATTTTTGCATTTGTATTCATTTATGTGATTGACATTCTGCAAAAAAAAAAAAAAAAAGATTACAGTCTGCTGTTTGATTTTTTTGTCTGTTTCTTCAGCTTATTCTGCAATCAAACCCTCAAAATAATATAATGGTAGGTATAGGACAACAATTTACATACAACTGTAAAGTATTATGGGTAATAAAGAATATCTTACTACTATATGGGAGCTGATTCTTATTAACATTGTGGTTTCATTACTACATCATCATGTGTTAATTTTCAGTGTGAGGTGTTCCAGCTGCAAGAAATGGTTAACAATTTGGGCCGGATTCACGATGGCTTGCACGGAGTCTAAGAGTAGAGTAAGACTCCATGCAGCCATCATGTCCGACGAGCGATCCAAGAACAGCCTGCAGGGGCGTGCAAGAGAGCTCCTAAAACGGCTCTTACACGGACAGGGCTGGGATATGCAAATTACCTCAATTGCAGGCGAAAGACATGCAAATGAGGTAGATTTGCAATTCAGGAAACCTGAACCTGTCCGAGTAAGAGCAGTGTTATTTGCAGAAATGTACTCAGTTGACAACTGAGTACCATTCTGCAAATAGCAAAACGGAGCCGTGACAGCTCCAAATAAAGGTTGCATCCAGTGCAGGAAGCATGCCAATGGCCAAATATACGGCCATTGTCAATGTTTCCTGATGCAATATGAAAAAAAATAATTAATTTTTTTCTCCGATTTCCGATGTTTAAGCATAGCGCAGCTCCACGCAAATGGGCTGCGCTCTAAAAAACCAGAAAACTAAAAATTAAAACCCACAAATGTGGATCTTATTTAAATTGTTAATGTACAATGCAAGGGAATGGCAGGCTGAAGACAACATGGCCACCGAGTAGAGGTTGCTAAGGGGGGAAGCTCAGTCTAAGAGATGTAACCAAGCATTAGTAGGCAATCCTATGCAAAGAAGGGTTAGGATAGTGAATCGCAAGTTTACATAGCAAATGAGCACAGTCAGTGGAGTGTAGGAGTAGGATAAGGGGAGTAACAGAGTAGAAGATAGGTGACATCATGAGGGGGGTATGTATGAAAGAAGTGAAGCTCATTGGAGCAGAGTGGCATGTGTCAGCTGTCATTTACACATCATGGAAATAGGTGTGTCAACAGGTAGGCTAGGTAAAGGCAAGAAATGGAAGGTGTATGCCGTGGATAACACCAAAGATTCTTGCTGAGCGGGTATGCGCGCGTTTGCACGCCTGTAAACCCGAGTAAGACGGAGTGCGCGCGTGTAAGCGTGACTGCGCATGTTTAAGCCAGAGTAAGCATGCATAAGGCTGTTTAAAGAGTTGTAAGCGCGTTTACGCTGGTGTGTGCACGTTTTAACCCGAATAAGCAAGTTTTAGTCCGTGTAAGCATGTGTGCGCACATGTGAGCTGCTGTGAGCATGTTTGCGCTTGTGTGCGTGGCGCTGCCCCCCTGAGGAAACAGAAAGGAAAAAGGAAGCACAACAAATAGTAGGAAGCTACCAGAGAGTACTAGCAGAGCTAGCAGGTGAAAACAATCAGAATCAGGCAATTACACAGGCAGTACAGTAGCCCAGCCCAGCCTAGCACTTAAAACTCTGCAGACAACAGTCCATTATGTTTCTCACAACAGACACTGCAGTATGCTAATAGAAGTGAAAACTGAAAAAGCTTTACTGAGACAAAGAAATGTTAGGGGCTGCCATTGCTGTTATAAGGCGACATATGCAACATGCTGAGGGTGGTGACAATGGAAATGCTGCTGGACAACAGACAGTGAGGAGACGGAGAAGAGTGTACAGGCCCAGGGTAACCTACCAGGGGCTACATGAGCTGGAGATAGTGGAGCACTATAGAGTGGACAGAGACCTCCTGCAGTAAATTGTTGAGCTGTGCAGGCCATGCCTCACACACAGACCCAACAGAGGGGAACCCATCCCAGTGGAAACCAAGGTATGTGTTGGCCTAAGAATATTAGCAACAGGTACCTTCCAGAGACCAACTGGTGATATGATGGGGATATCACAGGTATCAGCATCCAGGGTACTGCACCAGTTCCTGGATGCCATGTCAGCACATGTCGGTGATCATGTATATTTCCCCAATTCCCGTGAGGTATTGGCCAGCAATATGCGTCTCTTCCAGCAAATAGCGGAATACCCTGAGGTAGTGGGTGCAATAGACTGCACGCACATATGCATCAAAGCACCAGCCGATGAACGGGGTAGGGTCTACTTCAACCACAAGGGCTTCCCCTCCATCAACTGCCAAGTCATGTGCGATGCCCAGGGCATAATACTGAATGTGTGTGCTGGCTGCCCTGGAAGCTACCATGATTCCCATATCTGGCATCTGACGCAGCTGTACCAGACATTTGCCAATGGGGACATCCCACATGGTCACCTAGTGGGGGATGCTGGCTATGCACTGAAGCCGTGGCTGATGACACCCATCAAAAACGCACACACACCTGAACAGGAACGCCATAATGAGGCACACGCACAAACACGTAATGTAATCGAGCGTGTGTTTGGGCTGCTCAAGTCATGGTTCTGGTGCCTGGACACATCTGGTGGAGCCTTACAATACTCACCAACTACATGTACCCAAATTGTCATGGTATGTGCTATGCTACATAATATGATCCTCTGAAAACAGCTGCAGCAGGACCAGCATAGGCCTGGGCCAAACAGCCCCCCACAATTGCCAAGGCCATCACAGGCAGAGCGTGACTCGGAGGAGGAACTACCTGAGCCTTCCCCAGTAGGCAGAAGGAGGCGTGCCCAGTATGCTTTGGCCTTGGCAAAGAGGCAACGCATAGCACATATACTGGCTCAGTAGGAACTCTGGAAATGATACCTCTCTCTGACTTACACATATAGTAAAAGGGATGCCTAAGTTGACACTACCTGCTTTCAAACATGTACAGAGAGTGTAGTATGTGCATCCGACATAGGCAGCCCTGCAGCACCACCTGAGGCATGATTGCCATGTGTTAAGCAATATAAAGCAGTGATAAACAGCATTTATCACCATGTAGAATATGCAAACAAAATCGCACACACCAACTAGCACAACTGTGGTCAATGTTGAGTAATATTGGGCAACGTCCAGCAATGTTGGTGAATATTGAGCAATGTCGGACAAGCCTGGTCTAAGTAGGGCATAGCTGAACAAAAGCCAACATGCTCATATTTGCTTAACTGGCCCTTAAGCAGTCTGGTCTGCTCAGTATGAAAATATAAAGTAGTGATGGGCCTCGAACCCAGGATACAGTGCACTATAGTTAAAGTACTGAACCACTAAACCATGACAGTATTGCAGTGGTCAGACTGTATGAAGGAATGTTGATAAGTCTATGCAAAGTATCTCATGGAAACCCTGCAGGCACAGCATAATCCCTGTCGAGTTATGACACAAAGGTGAGTCCTGCAGTAAGAACAGAACCTGACTTCCAACACACACAGTATAAATGTTAATATTGGTCATGTTCACACACATCAACAAATGTAGTGGACCTCAGATAGCAACATACTGAAAGGTCACACTGGGCATGCTCACACACTTGAATAAATGAGACAAATGTCAGGCAACAAAACACGGAATGCCTGAACTTTGCATGCTCACACACTTAGGCCATGTCTGAGTACAGCAGTGGGCCACACATATCTGGCAGTTGCATGTGTTAACCCAGGAACCTCTCACTATCCAGCAATCTGCCCTGTGTTCACAGTTATATGACAACAAACACATATATAATATAGTGGAACCCTGTCATAATCAAATATGTTCTGCAGATACTGAAGTTGTTCATAGAAACTGGTAAAGCAAAGACGATAAAGACCTGCAAACAGTATCAGCAATAAACATTGTGCATCCTGAACATTAGCATAGGTTCAGAGGTCGATACTAGGCTATCTGCCCTAGGGCATGTACAAGCATAGCCAGAGTGTGTTTGGCATTTGCAACCTTGTCAGATTACTACACTGTGTGTGTGAATAGTAGGTTACACAAGATAGCCCATGTACATTTAGGCTAGTGTGCCTCTGTCTAGCAGGGACACAGAAGATATCCCAGGGGTAAACATACGATCACCCATACAGTCATCAAGATGTCCCCCGTAGGTGGTCAGTGGGTGGCTCTGCCTATGTGAAACTGGGATTACAATCCGGAGTGAGTGGAGCCTCTGGGAGAAGAATCTGTCCCTCCAGCATGTCCTATTAACATCTGTGCTGAGGTATATGTCCCCGGAGTGTGTAGCTCCAAGGAAGTCGGATATCCTGAGATGCAGCATGTCCAGTAATTCTGGGTTGGGTATATCTGTAAACAACAGGCACACATCATATCCGAGTAGGTGGTAAGCGACTGAGTAGAGCTGGAGTTACTGCATCCATGTGAGTCCCTAGATCTGCTTGGTGAGGAACTTCTGTGGCCAGTACAGTTGCTGCAGGTGTCGGGTAAGGTACATCCCAAATGTGGCATTGTAACCAAGCATGGTTATGATGAGTATAGGGGCACAATGACCTCACTTGATCTAGATGTGAAACCATATGGGATAAGGTAGCCTATATAGAAGGTCTGTCCAACCACTTTGGCAACGTCATTGTCAAAGGCAACAGTATGAACAAGTCATGTCCCCAAACCCCTAACAACTCCTACTGTAGGTAATGGAGTACTACCTATGTGGTAATGTGTGGGCATGTTGTTATTCCCAAAGGGGATGACTATGCAACTAATGGCATTTATCTGTAGGCCATGGCTCAGGCACCAGTCATCCATCTCTGTGAGACCCTGTTTGAGTATGCATGTAGCAGCTGGAGAGTTGATTATGGCACCCAGTTTGCAGTCAAGTGCGAACATGGTCAGCCATATTCCCCCTGTGGTAGCCTGTACGTCAGACAAATATATACTGAACAAGAGAGGTCCCAGGACCGAGCCGTGTGGGATGCCACGCGTAACTGGTGTATAGTCTGACATGGCACCTGCAATTCTGACCATGTGGGTGCTATCCCTGATCCAGGTAGCAATCCATCGTGTGAGATATGTGTCCATATTGACGCTGGTGAGCCTATGCATAATGGCCCAGTGGGTTATTGTGTTGAAGGGTTTTGCAAGGTTCAGGTAGGCTGTGTGGACAACCGTCCCTATATCGATGGACCTGTTAACCGTT
Source organism: Protopterus annectens (assembly GCF_019279795.1). Classification (NCBI taxonomy): domain Eukaryota; kingdom Metazoa; phylum Chordata; order Ceratodontiformes; family Protopteridae; genus Protopterus; species Protopterus annectens. The sequence goes on from NC_056728.1 coordinate 710,950,633, forward strand.
TAAAGAATACAAACAGGTTCAAGAGGCAAGATCTGCCCACAACAACGTTGAAATGTGTAGGACACAGTGTCTGTAGGTTCCAGATGTCTATGTGTATGAGTCCCATGACAATACGCTCCATAGCTTTGCAGAACAGGCTAGTCAGGCTTATAGGGCAACACTGCCTGTGGTCTGTTGTGGCACCAACACTGTGGAGTGGGACCACTGTCACTGTACGCCATTCCTTGGGTACATATCCTGTAGTAACTCCGATATTGAACAGTGCTGTAATGTAAGGGTTGCGTCTGTCATGAAGCTCGTGTAAGATGCAGGCCGGGACACCATCTGGTCCCATTGATGCTGTGATGTACGCTTTGTGGAGGGCAGCACTCACCTGTTACTGTGTGATGTCAGGGAGGTTACACTCTGTTGGGATGGATAGTTGCTCCTTAGGGGGGATGGGGGGAGACATCTGCACTGAACCTGTTTGCCAGGATGTTGGCAATGCCAGTGGGTTCAGGGTAAGTTTAGTCAGTATGCAGTAACTCACAGCATATCAGTGAGTGTCCACCCAGGTCCTGACATAACTGAAGAAGGCCATGTGATAGTCCTATGTGTCTGGTGCAATTGTCCGGTAGAAGCAGCCCTTAGAAAAGTTCATGAGTTATCGTAGCTGTCTGCGAGTACAGATCACAGATGCCTTCCCCATCTGGGATTGTGCTCTATCATGTAGTAGCTTCCTCCTGATGTTGTACAGCTTATTAATGGCTGGGGTCTACCAGACAGGTCCCCTGCCATTGGAGGAGTGAGTCCTGTTGCTATTTGGGATAGCACAATCCATGCAGTCCACTAGGTGTCCATAGAATGTGTATGTAAAGGATTCAGCAGTCTGAGCCGTATTTGCCACGGTCTCAGGGTCTCTGAAGGATACCACCTTGCTTTGGTGAAGTGAGACGTTGGCTCATGAGAAGTTCACCAAGATTACACAGGATGGGTGTGTGGAGGGTATATGTATGTCCAGTGAGATACATGTATGTTCTGACCTTACCAATGAGGATTATATCGCTGGTGTGGAACATAGCGTCCCCATGTTGGTGATGATAAGGTCCAATATGTATTCCCCCTTGTGGCTGTGCTGACTGGTTGTGCCATAGCATATGAGTCTACAAATTATAGTGACTGTTGGGCGAGGGTGTTGGAGCTTGAGTAGTATCCCCAGTCAATATTTGTGTATTTGAAGTCACCCAATATAATGGTGTTTGTGGAGACCTTCATATTCTCCATAGTTCCCATGAAAGCTGTGTGTGGTTCCTGAGTTTGGGAGGGTGGTCTGTAGCAGGCAACAAACTGAAAGGCAGTTTTGCACAATGGTAGTTGTATATGTATGGTCTGTGATGCTTTGTGCAGTGCTACTAACCCGGAGGTGTGTGTATCTGTGATGTATATGGATACTCCCCCTAGTTGTGTTGTCTGTTCCAAGTCTTGTGGTCAGAAAGCATGGTATGAAACATAACCTGGTAGTGCTGTTGTGCATAAGTGAGCCTGAACCAGGTGTCTGTAAGTGCACAGATATAGCTATCCTCCATACTGAGGAGAGTCCTGAGTGGCCACAATATGAGGGTAACACATCTGGTGTTGAGCAACATTACCCTTAGTTTCATTTAACCTGTAATGTCTATGGAGGTGGGTCTGTCTTTTGAGCCCTGCTTAAAAAGGCACTATGGTGGTAGCAAGAGCCTTAGCCAGCATTCGAAAGTCCAAGGCTGACAGGTGCAAGCTGTCCATAATGAAGCTACGTGGCATGTCGAGCATGTCACCACAGGCTGACAGACACTGTACCCCCTATGAATGACACCAATTTGTTAGCCAACTGTTAAACATGATATGTTTGTCTGTATTCTGTGACATCATAATTGGTGGGTGTAAGATGCTAGACAAGGTGAGGGTCAAACTGGCCTGGGCTACATGATCAGAGTGTTCCTCCATGTATCATGTCATGTGGTCCGGGGAGTAACGTCTGAGGTTTTACGCACCAGCATGGACAATGATGGTGCCAGTCCTGTACTTGCTTTGGAGTGACCTGACTGCATGTGTTATGTGGCAGATCCTGGGACCCGACAGACAGCCCAAAGTGACTATTCCCTTGTTTGGGCTGGTGAGTGGTATGTCAGTGTATCTGACAATAAGTGTCACCTATTACAAGTGTATTAGGTGTGTTGTTTAGCCCGAAGGGCAGTGACTGTGTGGCACACTGACATTGTGAACTATGTGATATGTGGGTATTGTAGTGGGGTAGGAGTTGTGTGTGTGCCTGCTTTGGAGGTCTCTGCTGCTTAGGCAGAGTTCATTTACAGCATCTGAGTATGTCTATGTGTGATAATGTGGTTCGAGTGCTGTCACTAGAGGATATGTGAGACTGATATGTGGTGTGTGTGGTTACCTTCACCACCTGATAGACTGTGCCAGTCATGGGTCAAGAGAGTTCAGCAGACTGTTTGTCTATATAGGTGCATCTCACACATATATCTGAGTTTGTCGGGAGGAGAGGGTTGTCTGTGTACATGAGGCAGATGTGACATTGTGTCGACATCACAATATTCACCAGCTGGACTGGAGAGTACACACGAAACCGACCCCTGGACATGCAAGGATATTATGATGACATACTATGTAGCCTGATCACAAAGGATCAGTAGGGTGTTAAGTGTGTAAAAGAGTATAACAGGGATTAGTGCTCAGGTTCGTTGGTGTTTTGTAAAGAGTAGCTGAGAAGGAGTCCAGACCGAATCATGACACCTCCTTCAGCTATGTCATAAATAGCAATGTACACCCATATATGTCCTGAGTCAGGGCCAACTGTACCTGACTGACAATGCTGACATCCTGACAGACAGGCCCATATGTACATACCCACCTCCCACTGACGATTGTCCATATCATCATACCAGGAGATATCACATGTAGAATGGATGAGCAGCTACCCCCAATGCCCAAAGCATGTCAGCAACTGGAATACATTGATTCCCAATATGTGTCATGCATAAACTACAGAACAAACAGATCCTGCACCTGAACAGCCAGCTGAGCCTCACCCCCTACACAGGATGTGGAACCGTTGAGTGTGTTACAGCAACATATGGCACTCCCCGCAAGTGTTGGTGCACAACACACCATGGGAAGTACAGTCCAGTACGCCTATAAAGTCTGATCTGTAAGGTCATGGAGTCCATCACGGTTGGAGTCATAAACAGAGCTATTGGAATCTGACATACACACAACCCTACCAACTGTGGTATGTTCATGTGCGGATCATGGTTCCCAAACATGCTAGACTGTTTGCAAGGCAGCCACCCAGGACATACATCACTGAACACAGCTACACATGTCTCACATAGACTTTGAATAGCCCTTTATCAACATCCCAGACACATGTAGTATCCACAAAACCAACAAGCTGTGCATAAATATGTGTTGACATATGAAGGAATGTCAATGTGTCCACAGATAGATCACACAAGGTAAGGATTATGAGGTCCTGTTCAAGCTGTTTACACCTGCTGACCCACAAGGACCATTCCTGGAATGGCATAAAACAAAGTGTACACACATCACCATGTCCAGTCTGATGATGTCACCATTCTATAAATACAGCAGGAGAAGGGAAACCAACCAAGCAATAAAGCAAATAGCGCGCCGTGTTAATGCGTCTCTCCTTAGTATCATAACATAGTTAGGTAGATGTTTGAATCCTGCAAACACTGACTGTGTTTGTGTGGAAGTGGGGGGTGTATGTGTGCAGTTTCCTTTCAGAGGAGTGCCCTTTATGGAGACTGGGAAAACTCACTAAAGGAGCTGCATTCCTCTTTGGAAAGTCTGATGATGTCACCATCCTACAAATACAGCAGGAGAAAGGAAACCAGCCAGTAAAGCAAACAGCGCACCATGTTAATGCGTCTTTCTCTAGTATCATAACATAGTTAGGTAGGGGCTTGAATCCTGCAAACACTGACTGTGTATGTGTGCAGTTTCCTTTGAAAGGAGTGCCCTTTTTGGAGACTGGAAAAACTCACTAAAAGAGGTGCATTCCTCTTTGGAAAGTCTGATGATGTCACCATCCTACAAATACAGCAGGAGAAGGGAACCCAGCCAGTAAAGCCAATAGCGTGCCGTGTTAATGCGTCTTTCTCTATAGTATCATAACATTGTTAAGTAGGAGTTTGAATCCTGCAAACACTGACTGTGTTTGTGTGTGTATGTGTACAGTTTCCTTTGAGAGGAGTGCCCTTTTTGGAGACTGGGAAAACTCACTAAAAGAGGTACATTCCTCTTTGGAAAGTCTGATGATGTCACCATCCTACAAATACAGCAGGAGAAAGGAAACCAGCTAGTAAGCAAATAGCGTGCCGTGTTAATGTGTCTCTCTCTAGTATCATAACATAGTTAGGTAGGGGTTTGAATCCTGCAAACCCTAACAGTGTGTGTGTCACTGTTGGTCAATGCGGTGTGGGTTTTGGTTTTACTATGGTAGGACATATTATGATTAAAACAGTAAGTGCATTGCACACATCAGGTATCTGAGTGGCAAATATATATGTGTACATGTCACCTCAATCAGTACATAGGTGTGAAGCCTGCATACTACATGAATACATCTGTTTCCATTGACAGGTTGTGCCGCTGCTTCTCAGATCATAGGTCACATATGTATGTATGTATGTGACAAGGCCGTCCACTGTTGTGATCTGTGGCCAAGGTCATCTGTGCCACGCACACCATTGACAGTTACTAAAGAGTAGTGTGAGTGAGGGTATATACCTGGGGAATATGTCAGACATGTTCATACACAACAACGACTGGCAATAATGGACAGTCTGTATAGGTGTACAACTGCCTTGTGGATATGCATTCAGGCCTCTAATGTCATATGTGATACACCGAGCGACTCCACAATACCTATGGATATGTGGATACCAAGGGACACATGACATAACACGAGGCTGTATGTACACACTGGTACCCAACATACATGTTGAGGTCTACCATCTATGTGGTACTGACGGGATAGTATGTATAGTAAATGTGGATGACTATGCCATAGCCGGCTTACTGCTATACAGCATGTATCAGACAACAGGTGTCTGTCTGTATGATACCCTTGTGTAGGATATGCGTCCCATCCAGCGAATGCATTGTAGGCCAATGCCTGCATTTCCAGATGTGGATGGGCACATCCCTAGTGTGTTTGCATGTACCTAAGGGGGCTACATGCCAAACAGGTGTGGTCCCAGGAATGGGTGGCGGTCAATACCACTGGTTAGTGTTAGAGTATAGTACCGGAAGGATCCAACTGTTACTGAGTTCCCTACAACTGTGTGTCATTTGTCAGGACATCATCCAATGATTGCTTATAGTCATGCTGTTGAGGTTGTGTATACTACCAGACTGCAAATCATTGACAGATATTAACAGTATCACCCACAGCATAGTGTCAACTCATGACATACACACATGTGGACCCATGTTAGTACATAACTGTAGTAGAATGCATACTGGCCATTGAAAGTTACTATGAGATATTAACAATGTGTACAACAGGGTATGCCACACATCCCATGTGTCCACCATGCACGTACATGCAGACAGTGCGCATCCACCATGTTCACAGATGTACACTTGCTAATCTGTACTGCACACATCACACATGTACTGTCCACTCACTAACACATGCTGGCAACACATTACACTTCAGCCAAGTGGCACATGGGTGGACAATACATACTCAGACCTAACAGTGGTGTAAACAATGCTACATTGACATTCAGAGCTTTGATGCATAATATCTGCTCAGACATACCTACAAGGATGTCATTACACTTTTCTGTTGACATCTTGATAATATTGCTACACTGCTATAATGTCACCCTGTGCATCAGCACCATGTTAGCCTGTTCCTGCATCAATGTTACAGATGACAGGAGGCGATACAGGTATCATCATATGCACAGGGTGTGTTGTTGTTTACCAGAGCCTGACATTGACCCATCCAATCGACATGTCTGTGTGTGTGTGTTTGAGGGCCAACAGTACAGCATGGGCCAATGTTGATGTAATGTGTGTGTTTGTATGTGTGAGCCCTAGTTGTTTGGTTAATGATTGTGTGTCTGCATGCATACAGCTCCACCATGTGGCTGCCATATACGGTAGTTTGTGGGACAGCCACAGACTGTACCTGCTAGGCTGTACAGATCACTGTCTCTGACCACGGACACAGTACCTATGCCTGGCAGGGGTGTTATGGACAGTGTCGGGTACCAACCCCGACTGGGTACTGTCATCAGAGGCAGAGGTATGATGACTGGACCCACGCCCCTGCTAGGACTGGCCAGAGCCACGTGCACGTGGTCTACTGGGATGGTCAATGGACAGGCCAGCCCCAGCATGGCTGGGGCTGGAACTGCCACTGCAGGAGTGGCTGTGAACTGTGGGCCATCCGTAACCACTGCCAGCTGTTTCTGTTGCTGGCATGCCTCCGTGTCTACGTCACAACCATCCTGCATGGTCCTGGCTCATGGAAGACATATTGTGGAGGGCATCTATTGTCTCCCCCCAATGTCTGTCAATGATCTCGGTGTAATTCCGGATGGCACCGGCAAGGTCACGGATGCTGTCATTGATAGCGGTGTAATGGGCCCTCTGCGCCCTAAGTCCCTGTCTGGTGTACCGTTCCATACGTGCCTGAGCCTGCATTACAGCCCGGAACATACTAGACATTGTAAGACCTGTGAGGGCACATCTGCCAGGGGCAATACGACCAGCGGTGCTCCCCCGAGAATCCCTGGACTTCCGCCTATGTGGTACCATTCCAGGAATCTGGCTATGGCTGCTGTGAGGGGATGCAAGTGCCATGGGTAGCACACTCTCCTGGTCAATGCCAACTGTATGCTGTCCCTCGCCTATGGCCGTTGGTGATGAGGGATGTATTGGCAGTATGAGTGTGCACATAGATGGGGTTGAACGCTGTGTACTCTTGATTGGTGGACCAAATACAGACCCTGTCAAACCTTCCTGTGCCAGAATACATGTCTCATCATCACCACTGTTCATGGCAGTGGCTTCAGGTTTCCTGCTGCTTTCGGCCACCCCTAACTCAGCACCTGTGAGAGGAAGACAGGAAACACACTTTACAGTCTGCACATGATGCATGCACACATGCACACATGCACACATGAACACATGCACACATGCACACATGCACACATATACACTCCTCACTACAGCACATGCACACACACACCAGCAATCCAACACATACTCTACAGTGGGTGAAGGTGGGTGCCAGTATCACAAGGCAAACAGTCACCACACACGTGTCAGCATGCAGAATATGTGTTGCACAAGACCATGCAGTGCAAGTGTATGCACCCCTATTTCATGGCAGTGTACATGGCTTTGATGCAACTGTGTAGTTATTCAGTGATTGGCTACGCCCTGGAACACAATGTGTACCTGGACACAACATTGCTGTGCAAGTATTATCAGCTCTGCAATGCCCTGTGCACCATCCCTCACAGGTATACATGCCATGGCTGCATGTGTTATCTGTGTGACACATAGATTTCCATGTCTGAGTACAGTGTCTGTGTCCATAGCAGATAATAGTGGGCACAGGTGTAGCACATGCATGCTATGTACACACACGGGATGAGTGGTGCATGTTGACATGAAGGAATCCCAATGCTTGACGTGGCCAGTATACAGTGGTTATGGTGAGTGTGGGACATATTGCAGATATGTCAGTGCCAGCCATAGCATGGCGTGCTACACAACTGCAACATTAAACACCACACATACCCAATGTGTGTCATGTGACCTATACACCCACTAGCATTCCAGGACATATATGTGACACTTTGCTCGGACGGTGACTGCTGTGCATATTGTGTATACTGGCATATGTAAGCACACACACAACATGCTATGCATATTGTGTATAGGTGCATATGTTTGCACACACAACATTGAGGTGCACAGCAATGACTGCTATGAGTAGTACTGTGGTCACTGTAACTGGATGGTGTGTAGTACCCTGTGCCATCATCATCATTCATCTTGTGGTCATTCACAGCTACTAATGTGTGCAAGACCAATGCCTAGCATGCTGTACCTGAACTGCAGTACCGTGGCTACGTTCACAATTACACAGCCACTTTGTACATGGGTGTGTGAGGTGCCCGATAGGGAGCATTGCCTAACATGACTGTGTTATGTGTTGAACAGTGTTGCACAGCCCCATGATAGGCCTCTACCGCTGAGGAACATCATGTGTGTGTGCATGACATGTGGGATATTGAAGTGTGACCTTACAGCGGGTGTGTGGTAATGCCAAATGTAGCATGTTTTCGTGTCCTGCATAAAATGTGTTCTGTTGTGTACAGCTGTAGCAACTATGCATATCCAATGTGCAGTACAGTGTTGCCACAAATGTGTCTGCTGCTCTGTGCATTGCATGTGATTGAGGCAGCTACTGACTTTACTGAGATGTTTACTGTCTCACAGCAAACATGCACAGCATGCATTATGCGTAGGTGTGTTATGTGTACATGGCCTACACCTCACCTATGACATGCACATGTCATTACCAATATTTAAGTGTTAACACACTCACCAGCATGTATCGTCTGCCCTGCTGTCACACCAGAGGGACCTACAAGAATATGACACAGTTTGTCAGTGGCTACAACTGTGGCATTGCTACTGTGAGTGTGCTAAACTACAGTAGAACAACAGTCAAGAGTCACAGGTGTACGGATACTATTCCAAATATCAGTATTGCACACAATAGGCAGCACAACTGATGAACACACAGCACACAACTCACATATGCATATTCTAACAATACAGGTAACAGTAGTCTATAGCTAGGGCATAGTACCTATATGCTCCATGTCATCATGCTGGGTGGCTCCGGCCTCCATGATGACACATGTGTGATGCTATTGCTGCTGTAGGCCTGGAGCCACCAAGCTTAGGAGGAGCTCCTCCACTCAGGTGAGGGGGGGATGTATGGCCACCCCACCACCTGTGGCAAGCTGTTGTCTATGGATATCAGACGCACGCCGCCGGACATGTCTAATTAAATCACTGCAGTGATGGCGTACCTGCTCATATGTCCAGTTATGCATGCCTATGTCATTTACCCGACGAACAAGATCTTGCCACAGTGCAGTACTCTCATGCTGGTGCTGGCTGGCCCTGGAAAACAGCAGTGTATAGTGCTGCACAAGGCTGTTATGTATTTCCTGTTCCTCCACAGCTGTATAGGACAGATTGCCTTGATGAGCCATAGCCCTGGAAGACAATTAAACAAAATATGTGTGAGCAAGTCATGTGGCACACTTAACATTATTAAGTACAGATATCACTTAACTGCCATATATAGCATCTGTTTGTCTGTCAGAGGATACACACATTCAATACCACATATCAGT